>NC_136384.1:78396575-78586575 GCF_965140285.1 Lepidochelys kempii | reverse complement strand
CTCTGAGAAGTTAAACATGTATTGTCTGAGTAGTTTGGTTGGCGATTAAAAGTGCATTTCAAATTCCATTAAGCGCATGTAATTTATGAGATCAGGTTTTCTGCACTGGAGAGTAGAAAATACACTAACTCTTTTGGCTACAGAGTAAAATTGAAGCACAAAAGTAGTTGAAAACTAAACCGCTATCCAAAACAGAAACATTTTCAAGGCAAAGAAGGAACTAAACTTGTACCAACTTCCCTCATACTCTTTAAGAGTATTAATATCAATGTAATTTAATTAATTCACAACAGAGTGCCATTTAATGGCAACTTTCGAAACAAGTCAGTCTTTAAAATGAAATTAAACAAACCCACATTTTACTTTTGTATGTGTTTATGGGCTATTGTGGTGTTTTGGAGTATTTTTCACAGGCTATCTAAAACAAAAGTTCAAAGAATAATTATATTTAAAAAGTATTTTAAGAAGCAGTCTTTTGGGAACAACGCAGAAAACATACGAGATAAAGATATGTTCTACTTACATCGAGACGAAATGCACGTTATTGTTAATAAATGTGATGGGTCAATTTGGTCAATACTTCGAGAAAGTATTAACATGTTTTAATTAATATGATCTATTGAGGCCATTGAAGATATATTTAATGTTTATGAATGCTACAAACAGTAGGTGTAAACAACTTCTAAAAATCAACAAGGACTGTTTAATGATTTGGGTCTACCTCCAAAAAATAATTGCGGTGATAACAGGAGTAAGTGCCTATCAAATCCCATGCACAAAATTGGGTTTGACATCCAATCCGGTACAGGACATTTATACTTTTGAAAACAAACGTGTCCTATTAGATTACTATGTCACACTTTTCAATAGAAATAAAAATAAACTACCAAGGTGTGATTGATGTTAACAAGCTCTGAAAGGTAAATGATATTCCAAGGTGAGATATGGGGGGGAGGAAGTTCTCCACAGCCCTTCAAATGAAAACGTTTCCCCTGCCAAGAGCAGCTGAGTAATTGATTGCTTGTAAAAGAGCTAAGAATAACGTCCTGCAAACTTTGGCTTTTCATATAGGAACCAAGTAAGAGAAACGAAAGGAATCACTTCGCAGTGAATTGCTGTGTTGCTTATCTGCATTCTGAATTCATTTCCCTAAGCACTCTCTCAAAAACTTGCTCCCAGAAAAGCTTGTTTTGTAAAGGGCGCCTCCCAGAGAAGGGTCTTCGACAGAAATGGAACCTGGTTCTACCAAGCAATGAGACTAAAACCTGGATCTACCAAGCAATGCGACTAATTGTAATTGGCGGGGAAGAGCAGGACATTTGACGCTTGTCAGCAGGAGAAAGCAGGGAGCAGAGCGAGAGGGTGCAGGGTCAAGGTCGCTGTTACCCAAGCTTGGGCGTGAGCGGGCTGATTTCGGACTCTCTAGGTGTCAGGCTTGCCCTGGGCAGGGAGGGTAGCTGAATGAAGGGGTACATACGGTTGTTGGGGTCACTGGTGTGCTGGTTCAGGGGGATGATCTCCATGCGTTGCTGTCCATACAGGTAATAGTCCAGCTCCTCTGCCGTACATCGAAACCTGGGCGCAGCCCGCTCGCTGCACTTGGCGCCCCCGCCGCACAAGTCTTTGCTCTGCAGGGAGGCCGGGGCTCCGGAGGGGGCCTCGGAGCTCGGTAGCGGCCCAAAGGCGGGAATCTGGGCCACAGAGATCGAGGTCAGCCCGGCCAGGGAAGCGGCGGCGGCGGCGCACGAGGAGGTGGAAGAAGATGGGGTGGACGAAGAGGAGGAAGAGGAAGCGGAGGAGAGAGAGGCTGGGCGCTGGCGGAGGCTGTCAGCCGAGGGATCCGCTCTCTCGGGCGGCGGCGGGAGCTGGGTGAGGGCCCCGCTGCTCTTGAGCTGGCTGCTCTGCGGGAACAGCTGCTGCCAGTGCTGGAGATAGGCGGGATCCACCTTCAGGAAAGCAGATCCGCCTGGGTCGCCGGGCTTCAACATCTCCGCAGCCTGGAGAGCAGGGGAAACGGGAGAGACAGGCGTGAGCTCCTACCTCCGCGCGGTGCCTCCCGCCTGCCCCAAGCCGAGCCCGCCTTCAAACACCGCCTCCCGCGGCGGAGGTGCGGGGGCTGTTTGAAAGAGCCGGCAGAACGAAGTGTCCTGGTTTGGTGTCCGCCGTGTCCCAGCCTTAGCGAGAGAAATCCCCAGTCTAGGGTCAGAGGAGTCCCAGCCTGGCATATGACCGGCTCCTTCTGAAACAGGCAGAGCAGGGAACTTTTCAACGACCGCACCAAACACTAAGTGCTTCTCCGTCAATAAACCACAGTACAGAGCTGCTGGGGTGGGGGTCTGGCATGTACAGCCCCTCACGCCAAGTGTCTGCAAAGCGAGGGGGTGCCACTGGGAGCCACCCCAAAATCGGAAAGACGAGCCAGCCAGCTCGCCATGCCTCCGCAAAGCTCCGCGGCTCACTGTGCCCCCCTGCCTGCTGCAAGGACCTTTCTCCATCTCCCCCACCCCGGTGCATTTTTGCCACCCACAAACAACCCCAAAGTTCACTTTATAGAAAGGCTGAGAGGAAAAACGATTCTGCATTTCGAGGTCTGCATGTATGAGAAAAACAATCGCCCAGGGAACTTGGCACAGTCAGACACAACTGCAGATCGCGGCCTCGGAGGAGGAAGAAACCCCAAACAAACAACGAAACCGCCTTCCACGGCTCCCCTGGGTGTACCCGACCCAGAGCCGGGCATGGCATGGCTCCCCCTTACCTGAGTATTTCTATTGGCTTTACGTGTGTGTCTGTGCTGTGTGTACAGCCCTGGGAGATCACAAGTCGTACGAGGTTTAAGAAGGGAACTTTTTTTGTTATCCCTCGACAACACGAGCTTCCAGGTAGCGGCTGGAAGGGATAAACCTGGTGAGATCCGAGCAGCCGGGCTCCCTCTGCTGTGGCTGAGTATTTCAGGCGCGTCCGGGCTCCTCTCTGGCAGACTCTGCGCTGGACACGTGGGCTTTACGACAGCACAAAATACAGTGTGTGGTGTGTGTGTGTGTGAGAGAGAGAGAGGGAGGGAGGGAGCGAGCGAGCGGTTAACCGTGGGTCTAAACACAGAGCCCCGTTTTTGGCAGCCTCCAGCACTTTGTTCCTGGTTTCATTCTTAAAGAAGGTGGCCCCAAACTGCGGGAGTTGGGGTTCTTAAAACAGTTCTGTTTCCATTATCCCATAGATAGGGAACGGTGGCTAAGGGGGGCTTCTGGGGTGTTCAGACATGTCCTGCTAAGGCAGGACTATGAAGTGTAAAGTTTTACTTGTTTGCTATGGATTTGTCAAAAGACAGCATCTTGAACGAGAAAGCGGGACGACTCGAAGGGACCGGTATAGTAGGCGGTGTTCCTTTCAGTGCAGGTTGACACTTCAGACAGAAGAGTTTAAACAGCTTTAAACTCTTCCCTGTAGCTCGGTGTGCTCACGTTGGACTCTGTTGTAGGTCAGTTTCCTATGACACTTTCATTTGATACCCTTCAAGTATTTGACCTTTGATTTACATTTTGCTTTTATCCTGCAGATGCTACGGTGTATTTTGATTCGCTTCCTTGTCCGTTTCCTTATTAATTGTTCCCCCTTCTCTGCTTTCCTGATGCACATCTGGTTGCATACACTCCTTTTTTACATTTCTCGGTACCATTTACCTTCTGTTCTCCATGGCTACTTTGATAAGGTCCATTTCAAGAGTTCCCAGGATAGGTGGAGAAACCCGCTGCTTTCAATCTGCTCTACTTCCGCCTCAGTTCTCTCTGGACTCGAGAGTTAGCCCCTTCACACTCTAGAAAAGCTATACGTACGCTACTGCACCACACAAACCAAAGTTTAGGTAGTCAAGACGTAGCCTCCTGTGCTAAACGTCTAGCTTTAACTACAATTTTTTTCCTTGCTCAAAATTCAGGATCACAAGGTTGGCTGTTTTCCGTGTAATTACTGAGAAATTTCCTGTATCACTTAGTATTTAAGATCAAGTTTCTTCAGGCTCTTTTTCACATCCTATGAAAGGATAGAAAAGGGATATCATTTGTCCTATATAATATATACTTATCCAAATATATACATTTAATATAAAAGATCAAAATACCTATCAAATGCAACAATATAATTCATATTGTTCTATTTCACATTGACGTTACACACACACTATATTCTCTCTCTCTAGGTACTGTGTCTCAGTATTTAAACAATTAATGACATTTCTTTTCAACTTTCTACTTATTTCTTATTTCTTTCCCACCCTTGCAGAGCCTGGGAAAGCTGCTGTTTAGATTTTGTCTGTGTCTAAGGCAGGACATTTTAACACAAATTTGAACAGAGCTGGGACAAAAAAATGTTTTGACTGGCGTCATTTTGACAAGGTCATTCGTCATGTGCTGTATAGATTGATAACACCTAAGTTAAGGCAAACACAACTGGGGGAAAGAAGTGATTTTATGGGATATTAAGCTAGTCATAAAAAAACTCCACTGTTTTTGATCAGTTCTATTGTGCCAGTTATAATGAATTCTCAGTCCTTTTCCTCTATTAATCTACTTTTAAAAGTTCTGAAATGTTGCTATTTAGTTAACAAGAGAAAAGTGTGGAGAGGGAGAGAACCTTTTTATCACTTTCTTATTATTGTGTATATAAAATGTTGATAGATATACAGAAATGCATAGGGCTACAGGTTTTCTTTGTTCTCATTTTAACACTAAATATTACGCTTCATCAGTTCTTTCCTGGTAACATTTTTATTTCCTCTTATTTGTTTTTACATGTATTTTATAAATTCACATCTTTGAATGATGATTGTTTTTATTACGAAATGTCTTTACAAATATTAAATGAGTTTTAATGGCAGCAATCTTTAAAAATTCGTTTCACACTCGAAAACGTGATGAAGTAGTAGGGAAATGCTCACAGCTAATGAGTTTAAGTGCATTGTCAATATCTCCATTTGTCTTGGACTGTTACAGAAATAATGCCTGTAGTTTCATATTAGTAGATTTTTATTTGCTATTACAAAACTAATGCAATCTCATACTTGTAACGAGGAAAGTCTCCCTTTGAGTGATCAAGATGGCAGAAGGGGATTTGCAAGGGCACCGAGTCTCCTACAGGAGGATCAGGTTCCTCCCGAGATTTCTGACAAATGAAGGGAGAAAGATCAAATCCGAACTAAAACAGGGTTAAAAAAAGTTGTCCTTTCCCTCCACCCCCTCAGGGCCGGCTGGAGAGCCTGGAAAGTTGGACGCCTAATGCAGCAGGGCTCAGTGGCAGCACTGTGGGCCCGATCCGTCTTGCACTGAAATCAATGCAGGGAGGGCGGGAGGATAGGGGTCCGTGTCTCTGTCTGGGATTGGAAGAGCTCCTCCGGGAAATATTGCCCGCTGTCCCTGTCACTCACGCAGAGTCCAGCAATGACCAGGGGACCAATGAGCCTTGTCGATTGGATTTTTTTTCCAAATGGAAAATAATCCAGTCGGTCTAATTAACTCGATTCACTCTGGAAGACCGGGCAGGCAATTGCTGTTAAACTAAATAACCAGAGGGATCCCAGCGGTACTAAGTCACAGCGGGGTGATAGCTGCTCCCTGCCTCTTCAGGGATGGGGTTAAAGGAGCTGGCTTTGGAAGGGTCACACACTTCTTGCGTTTCTCAGTCATAACAGATAACAGTGGGACACGAGCTGAGCATTTAAAATAACAGATGTGGGGTCTGAAAGAGAAGAAACAAACGAAATTAAGTAAGTGTCAGTCCTGGGGAACAGGGCTTACAGTTTAGTACCAGCTTTTGTCTGAGCTTTGCTTAGCCAAGTCCAGCCTCCGGTTTGTCTTTCTAGGTTTGTGTGTGTGTCTTTTTTAATCCCCCCCCCCCTCTTCCCCGCTGGCTGTCTCTGGAGGTTTATTTGTTATTATTTCTTGCTGTAACTTCTGTGTTTACAGAGGCGGAGAAGAGAGTTTTTAGCCCCCTCCCCCTCTCTCTGGGTTTTTCATTACTTAGAGGACGAGCACTGAAACAAATCACATTGACCGTTTAGAAACCGATCAAACCTTGATAAAAATCCATCGCTAACGAATCGATTGGTGAATATTTGCTAGGAATTTGTTCAAAAGAAATAAATGAGGGTAAGTGTATTAAATGCAAAAGGGGAACACGGTGGTGTTTTTCTTCATTGATTAATGACCTCTAAAATAAAACAAGTAGGAAGAGGAACCAGGATCGATAAATTAACTATCCAAATTCATCATTTTTCCTGGGAACTAAAAAAAAAAATCCTTCGGAGGGCGGGGAACTAAACCCCTTAAAAGGGAGGGGTTGAATCGGAGAGCCCCTATCTGATATCGTTTGGCACACAATTAAAAAGTTTGCCTTTCATATTAATTAATTCTCCTGATCTGGGGAAGACAAATGGTCGGTTGCCTCTGACAGGAGTCCGATAAAGGATTCAGCAGCTTTCTTTCTTGCCCTAGGCGTCTCCTCATTCCAGTTTTAAGGTCACTCGCGGCTGAGTTAATAATTCATTAACATATAGACATTTATTCAGATGGGATTCACAGACATTCGCACTCCCCCTTGCATCACAGCGTTTAGATTTAGTTTCCCTTGAAGAAGAGAAGGGGCTAAAGGAAGGAGACTTTAAAATGCATCCGATGAAGTGAGCTGTAGCTCACAAAAGCTTATGGTCAAATACATTTGTTCGTCTCTAAGGTGCCACAAGTACTCCTTTTCTTTTTTTAAACAATAAGTGGCCTCTTCCTACAGCCTATTCTAGCCAAAGATGTAGCATCCAAACCCAAACCGATCCGGGGCAGGAGAATCAGTTGAATCATCCTGCTCGAAACCCCAAGTATTAGGAGGGTCAGACCTTAAGCTTTGCCTCCTCGGACCTTTGCTTTGGATGGTACCATTCTGCTCCGTGACACACTCTGTGCTGCGATGGGGAAGGGCTGTGCTGTCTGCACTCCCCACCTCCTGAAGGTTTCTTTCAAAGCCAAGAATTAAGGCTCTGCCTCTGGGGAGGGGATGTTCGCGAATTACATGGGGGCGAGGCGACCCACAAAGAAAGCAGCGGTACAGGGAGCAAATGCGAACGGCCCCGGGCACCAGCCAGACTCACTGCTGTCCCATCTCCGAGGGCTCGCCATTGTTACTGGCTGTAATAAAAATAACCATACCTGGCAAAACATAAACAGCAAGGGCTACATTACAACCACTAATGCTCGTGACCAGGGGAGGTTCCTGCCAAAGGAGATCCTGGTTCTGGGCAGGGGGAGGAAATCCCACTTGTTAAATCCCGAACTCTGCGTGGCATGTTGAGCCCTGTCTGCGTCTGCCAATAGCTCGCCGGAGAGCCTCTCGCTCGGAACACCCGTGAACAGGGCGACCAGACAGCAAGTGTGAAAAATCGGGTCAGGGGGTGGGGGGTAATAGGAGCCCATATACAAAAAAAGCCCCAGATAGCGGGACTGTCCCTATAAAATCGGGACATCTGGTCACCCTACTCCTGAAACACAGACTCGGTTTCCCGCCGCTACCTTCTGTGCCTAGCAGCAAATAGAATCGTCAGTTCTTTACAATACAGTACAGCACCCTCGAAACCCAGGGACGCTGCAGAGAAAACAGGGAAGTGAGGCCGAAGAAAATCAAGGCACCCGGTGCAAGTTACAAGTCCAGGAGAAAGAAAGGCAGCTAGGAGGCGGTAACAATTCCAGATAATAAAAGAGCCCTTCCTTCCTGTTGCTCTCGGAAACAAGCGAGATCCAAACTAATGCTCTTCTCAAGGCTGATTTGGAAGCTGAGGGTTATGAGCCCTGAGGAGCTCACAAGTCTGCCCGCACTGTGGTGTGTGCTTTGGTGAGATGTAGCTGCTGCTGAGGGACAGAAACCCAAGAGGGGGCCCGTCCCCATCCCCCCCCCAGGGCAGCACTGGGGCTAGGCGACCCTGGGGTTCTGTCTGATCCGTGCTGCTGGCCGGCCAAACTTCCTACTGACTACCACAGACCATGAAACCTACCAACCTGGCAGCTCCCAGCCCCAGCTCCCCTGAGCTGCAGAAGAAAGGCAGTTCTAGGGAAGGGTTTGTCTGACCCCTGCACCTCAGGCTTTGGGATTGTTTTGGGGCAGGGCTCTCCTGAAAGCAAGTGATGGTTTAGAAGGATACATGGATCCTAGGGTCCCCTTTGCCTTGTTTCCAAGCTCATTTCAACAACCCAAGCTATCTCCTCCCTCACATCCAATCACTTCAAATTTCATACCATTGCCCCTGTTGACCTTTCTCTCTCCCCTTCAGCACCCACAAGGTGGGCAGAAGAGGCCACAAGCTGCCTCCATGAGATTAGGAGGGGACAAGGGCCCAGACTGCAAGACAAGGCACTGTCAGAGCGCTAAGGATTGCTGGGGCAGCTGTGAAATGCCAGCTGCTGGGGCAGCTGGTGAAATGGCCTCTCTCCAGCTCATCCTAGACTAAATAAATAGTGGTTTTCCATCTGGTTAATCAACAACAGACCCAGGATTCTCTCCATTCTTGTCCAACACCACAGCAACTCTAGGTAGACAATGACATTCTGATCAACCCCATACTGGAAGGGTCACCTCTAGGGATGGGAGGCTAGTTTAGCTCTGTAGTCACACACCCATTAGGTTACCTCTCTTCCCAGACTGTCAAAATATGTCAATTGTGAGCCTTTCCTTTTGGTGGCCTAGACAGCACCTGTCCTTGGAACTGGACTGGGACTATGAAATAATTTGACAACAGCCACCAAACAGATGCCAGACAAGTAATGACTTTTCACCACTATTGACCTGATACTGATGTGAACCAGTGACCTTAAAGGTGAAAGGTTCTGTAGCCTATTACCAATTCCCTGAGACAACCAGTCCTCATAAGACACAGATTAAAATATTTGTGTCCACCACCAAAACAAAATCTACTCTGAGAAAATGTCTGCCATGAGTACCAATAGTCAAATTAGAAAGCAAAGTGTTCAGCTGTAAAAAGACAAAAACAGAAGAGTTAGCAGTTAACCAAGCCAAATTAAGGCTAATTTGATTCTTCTTTCAGTTCATAATTCTCATATGGGAGCTCTGAACTGGGGAAGACAGAACAAATTATCCTTTGAAATGTAAGAAAGACACTTGGGAAAGAAAGAGCCTTGGGAATTTAAAGATAGTGGTGAGTTGTTTTTGTTTTTGTTGTTGTTGTTTTGCAAAAGGCAGGTTCTAATATTATTCCATAAACACACTGGAAACTTAAGAAACAAGAAAACCAATGAAAAAGTCATAAGTGAGGACTACATTATTCACCCAAAGTGAGTTCCATATTTCACACCATATGCATATGAAACACTTAATAAAATTAGTTTATTTACTGACCCAAATTTTCAAGAGTAATTACGGATTGGAGGCACCTGGATTTTTGGGTGTGCTATTTTAAATTCCTTGAAGACAGTTGATTTTCAGAAAGTGCAGAGGACCAACACTGTGAAAACAAGGTTCTTTTAAAGTGACTCAATTAGATTTCCAAAAACTGAGTTTTCTAAAATTGCTAGTCACTTCTGAAAATTTAATCCACTGTGTGCAGGTATTTCAAATAGCAATAGAAACAGGTGAGATGGTTTTTCCTATATTTTAGCTAAAAAATGTTTTCATATGTCAGACATCTACGAAAATAATTGCTTGTATGTGATATTAAAATGACAAAGTCAATGTTTGATTCTGTCAGGTGAATACTGTGGTTTCTCCATTACAATTGGTTCTGTACAAACAGTAATAAAAAGGGTCTTTTTCTGTTTTAGCTTGAAATCATAATCATGTGTGGATGTTATTTAACAAAAAACTCACATTCCATCTTTCCCACTTTACAACTGCTTTTTTACAATAACATCACATACTTGCTTACTCACCAGCTTGTTACTGGGTCTATACTATGAATATTTTAAAAAGTCATTACAAATTTATTGCTGGTGAAAGGAAACAGATTGACAGCCCTGGAGACCAAAGTTTTTCTTGCTCTTCAGGCCAGGAACCCTATCTTCCTTGTGTTTGCATGGTGTTTTAATAGGCTGGCAGTGTATGTTGGAAACATCCCACCTGGCTAATAAGTTTGGATTCTGTGGGAAGAGGCTAAGTGGGTTCTGCTGACCTACTCAGACAAGTGACTCATTACCCACTCTGGATATATGGGATTGTCTACGCCTGGAAATTTACTGATATTACCCATATAAGACTTATACCAAATAAGCCACATTCCAGAATAAGAGCATCCACACAGGAAGTTACTGATTTCAAGGCGGGAAGTTCACCCTTCATGGCAAGCTCTGTAATAATTTTCTATTTTAAAGGTCCAATCTTGCAGCCCTTATGCATCTATAACTCCCACTGAAATCAATAGTTTCGATGGTGTATGTAATTATGTAACTTATCCCTTTCCCCCCTGCATACCGTACCTTCTATATTTCACAGGTCTCTCCATTTTTCTAGTGTTCAGCAGCCATTTTGTTTTCAGAATTCCTACACCCTGAAACAGAGGATACACACTTTCTGATTTCACACAGAGACTTCCCTTTTGTTCCTTCTTGGTTTCCTAAGTCAAAATAAAAAGTCATTTTAGACTTCAGCACAAATGTGCTTTGTTGTGTTCTATACACAGTTCTTCTGCCTTCACCTTCAACAGCACCTTCCTTCAAAATGTTTCTACAGCCACTCTGCAGCCTGGGGGAAGATTCAGGCTCCCTGTGCTCCCAGCTAGGAACACAGCTTGGCAGTTAGGCTGTGCATTGAATTACAGCATTTGGACCATACTGTACAGTACTTTGAAAACTAATTATAATGGAGCGAAGAAAATCTGTTGCTTTATATCATTTTAATGAAAACCCTGTGGAAGTTTAAAGTCTACAATTTAAGTAAAAACGAAACTAGGTAAAAGTCAACATATTTGAAAACTCATGGCGATCAGGGGAGGTCCCGGACGACTGGAAAAAGGCTAACGTAGTGCCCATCTTTAAAAAAGGGAAGAAGGAGGATCCTGGGAACTGCAGGCCAGTCAGCCTCACCTCAGTCCCTGGAAAAATCACGGAGCAGGTCCTCAAGGAATCAATTCTGAAGCACTTAGAGGAGAGGAAAGTGATCGGGAACAGTCAGCATGGATTCACCAAGGGCAAGTCATGCCTGATTAATCTAATTGTCTTCTATGACGAGATAACTGGCTCTGTGGATGAGGGGAAAGCAGTGGACGTGTTGTTCCTTGACTTTAGCAAAGCTTTTCATAGATTCATAGATATTTAGGTCAGAAGGGCCCATTATGATCATCTTGTCTGACCTCCTGTACAACGCAGGCCACAGAATTTCAACCACCACTCCTCAAAAAACCTCACACCTATATTTGTGCTATTGAAGTCCTCAAATCGTAGTTTAAAGACTTCAAGGAGCAGAGAATCCTCCAGCAAGTGACCCGTGCCCCATGTTACAGAGGAAGGCAAAAAACCTCCAGGGCCTCTTCCAATTTGCCCTGGAGGAAAATTCCTTCCCGACCCCAAATATGGCGATCAGCTAAACCCTGAGCATATGGGCAAGATTCATCAGCCAGATACTACAGAAAATTCTTTCCTGGGTAACTCGGATCCCACCCCATCTAATATCCCATCACAGGCCATTGGGCCTATTTACCATGAATATTTAATTACCAAAACCATGTTATCCCATCATACCATCTCCTCCATAAACTTATCGAGTTTAATCTTAAAGCCAGATAGATCTTTTGCCCCCACTGCTTCCCTTGGAAGGCTATTCCAAAACTTTACTCCTCTGATGGTTAGAAACCTTCGTGTAATTTCTAGTCTAAATTTCCTGATGGCCAGTTTATATCCATTTGTTCTTGTGTCCACATTGGTACTGAGCTTAAATAATTCCTCTCCCTCTTCGGTATTTATCCCTCTGATATATTTATAGAGAGCAATCATATCTCCCCTCAACCTTCTTTTAGTTAGGCTAAACAAGCCAAGCTCCTTAAGTCTCCTTTCATAAGACAAGTTTTCCATTCCTTGGATCATCCTAGTAGCCCTTCTCTGTACCTGTTCCAGTTTGAATTCATCCTTCTTAAACATGGGAGACCAGAATTACACACAGTATTCCAGCTGAGGTCTAACCAGTGCCTTGTATAACGGTACTAAAACCTCCTTATCCCTACTGGAAATACCTCTCCTGATGCATCCCAAGACCACATTAGCTTTTTTCACGGCCATATCATATTGGCAGATCATAGTCATCCTATGATCAACCAATACTCCAAGGTCCTTTTCCTCCTCCGTTACTTCTAATTGATGCATCCCTAGCTTATGAACTAAAATTCTTGTTATTAATCCCTAAATGCATGACCTTACACTTCTCACTATTAAATTTCATCCTATTACTATTACTCCAGTTTACAAGGTCATCCAGATCCTCCTGTAGGATATCCCGGTCCTTCTCTAAATTGGCAATACCTCCCAGCTTTGTATCGTCCGTAAACTTTATTAGCACACTCCCACTTTTTGTGCCAAGGTCAGTAATAAAAAGATTAAATAAGATAGGTCCCAAAATCGATCCTTGAGGAACTCCACTGGTAACCTCCCTCCAGTCTGACAGTTCACCTTTCAGTAGGACCCCTTGTAGTCTCCCCTTTAACCAGTTCCTTATCCACTTTAAATTTTCCTATTGATCCCTGTTTTTCCAATTTAACTAATAATTCCCCATGTGGCATGGTATCAAATGCCTTACTAAAATCTAGGTAAATTAGATCCACTTCTTTTCCTTTGTCTAAAAAATCTGTTACTTTCTCAAAGAAGGAGATCAGGTTGGTTTGGCACGATCTACCTTTTGTAAAACCATGTTGTATTTTGTCCCATTTACCATTGACTTCAATGTCCTTAACTACCTTCTCCTTCAAAATTTTTTCCAAGATCTTGCATACTACAGATGTTAAATTAACAGGTCTATAATTACCCGTATCACTTTTTTTCCCTTTCTTAAAAATAGGAACTATGTTAGCAATTCTCCAATCATACGGTACAACCCCTGAGTTTACAGATTCATTAAAAATTCTTGCTAATAGGCTTGCAATTTCTTGTGCCAATTCCTTTAATATTCTTGGATGAAGATTATCTGGGCCCCCCGATTTAGTCCCATTAAGCTGTTTGAGTTTCGCTTCTTCCTCAAATATGGTAATGTCTACCTCCATATCCTCATTCCCATTTGTCATGCTACCATTATCCCTAAGATCCTCTTTAGTCTTATTAAAGACTGAGGCAAAGTATTTGTTAAGATATTGGGCCATGCCTAGATTATCCTTGACCTCCACTCCATCCTCAGTGTTTAGCGGTCCCACTTCTTCTTTCTTTGTTTTCTTCTTATTTATATGACTATAGAACCTTTTACTGTTGGTTTTAATTCCCTTGGCAAGGTCCAACTCTACTTGACTTTTAGCCTGTCTCACTTTAGCCCTACATGTTCTGACTTCAATAAGGTAGCTTTCCTTGCTGATCCCTCCCTTCCACTCCCTGTATGCTTTCTGCTTTTTCTTAATCACCTCTCTGAGATGCTTGCTCATCCAGCTTGGTCTACAACTCCTGCCTATGAATTTTTTCCCCTTTCTTGGGATGCAGGCTTCCGATAGCTTCTGCAGCTTTGATTTAAAATAATCCCAGGCCTCCTCTACCTTTAGATCTATAAATTCTTCAGTCCAATCCACTTCCCTAACTAATTTCCTTAATTTTTGAAAGTCAGCCCTTTTGAAATCAAAAACCCTAGTCGCAGATTTATTTTTGTTAATCCTTCCGTTCAGTTTGAACTGAATTAGCTCATTATCACTTGAGCCAAGACTATCCCCTACAACCATTTCTTCTATGAGGTCCTCACTACTCACCAAAACCAAATATAAAATGGCATCCCCTCTAGTCAGTTCAGCAACTACTTGATGAAGGAATCCATCAGCTATCGCATCTAGGAAAATCTGAGCCCTATTATTATTACTAGCACTCGTCCTCCAGTCTATATCTGGGAAGTCTCCCATGATCACACAGTTTCCATTAGTATTTACTTTATTAAAAACATTAAACAGGGCTCTATCCATATCCAAATTAGATCCCGGCGGTCTATCGCACACCCCAAGCACTATCCCAGGGGAGGCTCTAGTAGTTTTCTTCCCCAATGTAATTTTTGCCCAGACGGACTTAGTCATATCCATTTCATTGTTTCTTATTTCTTTACATTCTATCTCATCAGTGATATACAATGCTACTCCACCACCTTTACCTTTATTTCTGTCTTTCCTAAATAGCACATACCCCTCAATACCTGTAGTCCAGTCATGACGACTATTCCACCATGTTTCTGTATCCCTAGAATATCTGGTTTCACTTCCTGCACCAGTAGCTCTAGTTCCTCCATTTTGTTACCTAGGCTCCTCGCATTAGTGTACAAACATCTTAATTTTTACTGTTTGGCCTCACTCACATTCTGTAACCTCTTAGGCACGGTCATTCTATAGCCAGTATAACCTATTAGACTGGTATCCACACTGCCCTTCCTCCTGCCCATGGCTGTATCCTTTCTTACTTCGTTTTCTTTCCTCTCAATGCTAAAATCCAGCGTGGAGATTACTTGGACAGCTCCCAACCATCTCCCCCAAATTCCTAGCTTAAAGCTCTCTTAATCAGTTGTGCCAGCCTCCATCCTAGAAGTCTATTTCCTTCCCTACTCAGATGAAGTCCATCCCAAGAGAACTGTCCATGAATGCCTCCCAGTGGCCATACATCCCAAAGCCCTCCTTATAGCACCACTGCCTAAGCCATCTGTTGATAGTCATAATCTTGTCACACCTTTGTTGCCCTTCTCTAGGAACAGGCAGAATTCCACTAAAGATCACCTGAGCCTCGATTTCCTTAAGCGTCTTCCCCAGCCTAGCATAGTCTCCCTTAATACTTTCCAGCGAGAATCTAGCCATATCATTTGTTCCCACATGAAGGATAATTAGGGGATTCTTTCCTGCTCCCTTTAGAATCCTTTTCAACCTCAGGTCTACATCTCGTATCTTAGCACCTGGAAGACAGCACACCCTCCTATTCTCTGGATCAGTTCTGGTTACAGGCCTATCTATTCTTCTCAATAAAGAGTGCCCAATCACATAGACCTGCCTTTTCCTAGTGACGGTGCTATTCTCCAGTCTATCCCCTGTTCCCTCTGGATGCAAGTTCTTTCCATTCCTATTCTCCCTTGTAATCCTCTTTAACCCATCCTGTATCCTCCTGGGGCTTAAATTTGGTGTAATCTCCATTAACTCTTCCCCTTTTCCTATAGGACTAGCCGCTCTTCTCTTCTTCCTTGCTCTTTCACCTTCAGTGCTAACCTGCTGAGCCCCTTCTTCATTTCCAACTCTGCAAACCTATTCTTGAGCTCTATTTCTCCTTCATTAGCCCGTCTTTTCCTCTGCCTAGTTCTGTTAGTCACATGATTCTACTGACCACTTTCCTCACTTAGTCTCCCCTCAGAATTCCCCAGCCCTGATTCCACCTGCAAGTCTGAGCTTTTCCCTTCAGATACCTCATGTCTTTGCTCCATAATCTGCTTGAACCCCTTCCTAAACTCTACCAGACTTTCCACCTGCATCTCCAAACCTCGGATCTTTTCCGCCATCAGCTGTATCAGGCGGCATTTCATACAGACAAAACTCTTACCAGGTACCCCCTCCAGGATCATGTACATACCACAGCTTTCACATCCAGTCATCCTCATTGTGTCTTTCACTACATGGGTCACTCCCACTGCTGCCTCTGTATCTGTCATAGCCTTCCCACCTACATCCTGTTACTCTGGGAAACACAAACCACACCACAACACCACCACCACAGCAAAAAAAAAAAAAAAACAAAACCCCAAACAAGCACCACGAGACAAACTCCCCTGTTTACAGCTCTGTTGCTAGCTCCTGTGCCGCTGCAGCTGTCTGTCTTTTGACACGGTCTCCCACAGTATTCTTGCCAGCAAGTTAAAGAAGTATGGGCTGGATGAATGGACTATAAGGTGGATAGAAAGCTGGCTAGATTGTCAGGCTCAACAGGTAGTGATCAATGGCTCCATGTCTAGTTGGCAGCCAGTGTCAAGTGGAGTGCCCCAAGGTTCGGTCCTCGGGCCGTTTTTGTTCAGTATCTTCATTAATGATCTGGAGGATGGCGTGGATTGCACCCTCAGCAAGTTTGCAGATGACACTAAACTGGGAGGAGAGGTAGATACGCTGGAGGGTAGGGATAGGATACAGAGGGACCTAGATAAATTGAAGGATTGGGCCAAAATAAATCTGATGAGGTTCAACAAGGACAAGTGCAGAGTCCTGCACTTAGGACGGAAGAATCCCGTGCACTGCTACAGACTAGCGACTGAATGGCTAGGCAGCAGTACTGCAGAAAAGGATCTAGGGGTTACAGTGGACGAGAAGCTGGATATGAGCCAACAGTGTGCCATTGTTGCCAAGAAGGCCAATGGCATTTTGGGATGTATAAGTAGGGGCATTGCCAGCAGATCGAGGGATGTGATCATTCCTCTCTATTCGACATTGGTGAGGCCTCATCTGGAGTACTGTGTCCAGTTTTGGGCCCCACACTACAAGAAGAATGTGGAAAAATTGGAAAACGTCCAGCGGAGGGCAACAAAAATGATTAGGGGACTGGAACACATGACTTATGAGGAGAGGCTGAGGGAACTGGGATTCTTTAGTCTGCGGAAGAGAAGAATGAGGGGGGATTTGATAGCTGCTTTCAACTACCTGAAAGGAGGTTCCAAAGAGGATGGATCTAGACTGTGCTCAGTGGTAGCAGATGACAGAACGAGGAGTAATGGTCTCAAGTTACAGTGGGGGAGGTTTAGGTTGGATATTAGGAAAAACTTTTTCACAAGGAGGGTGGTGAAACACTGGAATGCGTTACCTAGGGAGGTGGTGGAATGTCCTTCCTTAGAAGTTTTTAAGGTCAGGCTTGACAAAGCCCTGGCTGGGATGATTTAGTTGGGGATTGGCCCTGCTTTGAGCAGGGGGTTGGACTAGATGACCTCCAGAGGTCCCTTCCAACCCTGATATTCTATGATTTCTGAGTCATTTATTTAGCTGTATCACATTGAAATATGTAACTGGGTCTTAGAGATCAAAAGGGCCAGCATACATTTATTTTCTCTGTGGACCAAATCCTGTGGTGTTCTTACACACACACACACACACACACCATATAGTCCCAAGGAAGTTAATGAAACTATTAACCTGTATAAAGTTAAGCATGTCCATAAATGTTTGCAGGATCAGGGCCCAGGTTTGTTTGGGGGAGCAGGGGAAAGTATTTCCAGACTACCATTGGGAAATGCTGCCTGGCAAAAAGATACTCATTTCACAGTGGAAGTGCTGTAAATAAAATTAAGAGTTAATCCTAGAAGTCTCACTACATCTGGAAGTAGTGCTGATTACCTGTCTCGCTTCAAGTGAATTATTAATAAAGTATATACCTCTGTTGTAACCAAATGTGTCTCTCTCTGCTCCTTCCTGCTGCTGGACTACAACACCCACATTCCTCCCTCTTTCTACTTCATTCTCCCCCTTACCGCAGTTCATGAGTTCTATCTCAAACTGAGACACACACCCCCCCGCACCTGTTCTTCAAGACTGAGTGACAGGGTTTTCTGCCTCTCTGGGCACGGTGCCCTCTCCTGCTCATGTTGCCTATTATAAGTGTTCATCTTAGGCCAAAATAATCAAATACACACCCACCAAGCATACCACAGAAGGCATGAAATAGGACATCATGGAGCTAAAGAATCCTACAGCAGTATATTAAGGAGCAAACTAAAGCCTGAAAATTAAAAGAGAACTTTTGCTACTTCCCTATAGTATTTTTGGTAATTATTGCACATGTGTTGTGTTCCTGCAACTTTGTCAAGGAAAGTAATATTTTCTCTCATTTTATTTGAATCAAACATTTGGTATAATTCTTTACATAGCCAAATATTTCCTAAAAATAAACCATAACAATTGGGTAATGGGAGAAAATGTAGACCCAGTGCAAGCAGTGCAACTCCATGGTCCCCAACATATAGTACCTACACTTCAACTATGAGGGTGTAAATCAGATACAGTAATTGGACATGCAAGTGCTAAAATACATACTTGCAACCCAGGGAAGTCAGGTCTAAAACCATCCAAGGAATTTTTTTTGTTTGTTCTTATTCAGGCAAAATTCCCAGTGCATCACTGGGCCTGAAGGTAATAATACAAAAGGCGCCTGTTTCCACACCAGGTTCAGCTATGCTAAATCTGGAGAGAGACAGAGAGAGGAAAGCTGTAGTACCAAGTCAGGCCCACGGATACTGCTGCTCAAAGTATGTATGGGTAGTGTCAGCAGGTGGAATGATCAGTTGGCTCTTCAGTGAAGTTTTTCAGCAACTTTCCTCTTCAGGGTTTTATTCTTGATGTCTTCCAAGTGAACTATTTACAACAAGAGACCCAAAACAGTTTACATAACTCACTAGCAAACAGCACATTACCCAGAATGGGCTAGAACCCAGCCTGCAACAACTGGCTATGGAGTTTTGCCTTCTCTCCTTCTGACTACCAAGAGACTTTTTTAGTTTCTTGTTTCCCTTCTGACAACCGGATGGGTCTTATTACTTCACTCTGTGCAGCTATGCAAAATCTGCAGAGTGAGTTAACTTCCTTATTTGGAGAAAACAAATAGGTCCTCTGTACCTTCGCACAGGCAGTTATCTATACCCATCTGAGCAGACATATAAAAAAGAACTAATCTGCAATCCAGAGCACTCAAGCATACCAATATTTTGTTGACTATTCTGCATTTTGGCTGAAAGGGGCTAGTTGTTCTGCTGAACTGCCAAAGTAGGTGATGTCCCATGGGGAAATGGAAGAGGGACAGATGGGTTGGTAAAAGAGAGAGAGCAAGAGATTCCCATTGAGAACACTCTACAACCTAGGGAACGTGCACTGAACTGGGAGCTTGGAGACCATGAATTCAAGTCTCAACTCTGCTGTTCATATTTTTATGTACTATATAGCCTTTATTATTTAGCAAAGCCTCCCATCTGATCCTAGAAAGAGGTCATATATATGTTCCTTATTTTACCAATAAATTAGTTGAGTGGCTGCACAAGATCACTTCAAGCAGAGCTAGGAATATAATCCAGTTCTTTAATATAGCAGATTAAAGCCTCTTCCATTTAGTCACACTATCTTTCAGAGTGAATGTGTACCAAATGTGTGTCCTTGGCTATAACCATTGCTGTAACCATTAGACCACAGTTCCCTTCCAGAGCCAGGAATAGAAAACAGAGTTTCTGTTCCCTTACATTTTACTACTGCCTAGTAAATAGCTATGTAACCCACTGGCAAAATATGTGTCATGCCTCCCTCCAGTGGCTGGTCCATAAAGAGGATAATCTTTTCGTTTTAAGTGGTGAAAACTTATGCTGGAGTTCTGCAGATCCAGGATTCAAACCTGATGACTACTCTGGAGGATGGCAGGGGTCTGTGCGGTTGCATAATATAAAATATGTCTTTCCAGTTTTTGTTTTAAATTGGTTTAATTCAAAATTTGAGAAAAACACCCTCAAAAAAGGTTTCATAGTTAAAAGCCATTATAATCTGTCATTCCTGTGGTAACATGACAAAATACAGGTGTTCCGTATTTTGGTCATTTGCTATACATTGTGATTTGTTGTGTTACACACTGGCAGATTTGAAGGTTAAGATGTATACTGCAATCTGTCCAACCAAAAAAAGAGATGTGGATATAAAGGAATCACTCACTGGACTACTTTCCCTCATACCCAACAGGAAAGACATTTGGACATTAAACTTATGTAGGAAGAGAATTCTTATCAAAGATAGCATGTTTAGCTACTATTTTAAAATGTGGCTATTGCTACTATGCTATAATTTAATTAATTATAAAATATATGTCCATTGTTTTATTTATTTGCTTGTAAAAAGGGCTGATTCCATTAAAGTTTTAACAGTTTTGCCTTTTCAGAAAGACCGCATTATCATGCTATTCCTTATAGGGAATACCACAAATATGAAAGTTATGTTAATTACTTGAAATGTAATGGTGATCAATGCATGCAGATAAGTAGGGTTTTTTCAAATTTGGATTACCTCAAGCATAATAATGCTTTTCTATATTAAAAAGGTTAAGTTAACTATTCAATATTAATTATTTGTGTTGTTTCTTTTTAATTGAGGTTTGCAAATCTGTATTCTTAAAATGTGAGCAGGTTAGTGAATAAATAAATCTGAAATGGATTCATTACAGTCTATCTCTAGAAGTTATTACTATGTTTTTGGTAGTAAAGCCATATCTTTAAATGTGTCAGCCATGTCAATTACAAAGTCTGATTTGGTCTAATAAATCTCATATCCCTTTAGGGCAACTTACTAACCCTCAGTTATGCTCCTGGGTTGCACAGATGATCTAAAATGTGCCCAGAGCTCTAAAGTAACGTATTTATTCACAATAAAATGCTTAGGAAACATTAAAAATGTGCAAGCATTAACAAAGATTTACATTGCACTATGCAAACGTTGGCCAAAAGGTTCCCATTAAACTCATGGTTCAAATGCAGTTCTGTAGAGATGGTGAACTGGTTCATAAAAAAAATAATCTGAACTAACCTAAACCTTGACCCTTCCCAGATTTCTGAATTAAACCCATAATACGTTTAAAGTTCACATTGATTCCAGAAAGAAGCTGAACCCACTTTAAATTATGTTTTCCCCTTCATGCCACCCCTGCTGTCCTTCCCACACATGTACAACAGATCTCAGTTATATCTTGATGACGGGATTCTTTTCTCCTACTCAATTAACCTTCCCTTTCTTTTCTTGAGTAATCTTGACAACTATCTTTCAAAATGTCTCCTTTCTGCTATTACCACTGTTGTCTTGAGCATCTGCTGGGAGATCTTGCATTCCACAGAACTTCCCATTATTTTCTCCAGTATCAGGAACCATACAGAAAATGGAACCGGCTTTCACAGAAGCAGCAGTGTCATTAGCAGCCGAGCCAGGAAGTTTTCTTCAGAGAGTAGGATCAAGAATGGATTAAAACAGTAGAATTTACTTGACTTACTACCTTTAATGCAAACAATATCCTACCATAAATGTTTTACAGAATTAGATAACACCTTTGCAACATTAAATATTAAAGGAGAGATAATAAGAGAGATAAATGGGAGAAAATATTTTTTCAAAAAGCTACATTTACAATTTAAGCAAATGATTTCCAAGCCCCACCCTCCTCTGCACACCCACACAAAGGGTTCTGATTATAAGCACACATTGGGAAGCTCCATTTCAATACTACCATTTTCTTTTTTTCTGTACAATAAGTATTTGATAAGCAAGACCTATGCAAATTTCATTTAGGAGTAACAGGCCAAATTCTGCTGTCCTTAACACACAATACAACTCCACTGATTTCAGTCAGGTTGAAAGTGTGTAACTGAGAGCAAAAGGTAGCCAGCCAACAGTGAAGTATTCAGAGTAACAGACACCTTCATTTTCTAAATGAAGCTTTTCTTGCTGATATCATTACTAGGATGCACTGGAGAGTTGCACACTTGGCTAATGTGTAGACAGAATAAAACAGTAAGAGTAAAACCTGTGAAATCATTTTAATATAGATTTTCGTCATGGCTAAAGACGTCGCTGATCTACACTGGGAACTTACATGGGTATAGCTTTGTCTCTCAGGGTATGAAAAATCCACGGTGTAGACACTGCTAGCCCGACAGAAGAATTCTTCTGTCAACCTAGCTACCTACACCAATGGGAGAACCCATCCTGTCAGCATCTGTGTAGGTAGTGTCTCCATTGAAATGCTACAGTGTAGCAGCTGCAGCAGTCTGCTGAGGCAGCGACTTAAGCATAGACACACCCTTTGATATGTAAGTAACCCCTTTAAGGCCCTTATCCAGCAAAGCACTTGAGAACATGCTTAACTCTAAGTGTGTGAATAGTCCCACCGATTATTTTCAACATTTGTTTTCTTTAATGTTCTACATAAGAAATAGTTTTCCAGGAAAGGAGAATGGCATATCCCTGAGACACTATCTTTTACACTGAATCCTGTTTGAACTGGATTCTCAAGCTGGGAAACAATATTTTCTCATTCACTTCAGCATACACTTACAGATCCATACCTATAACAGACCTGGGCTGATATGATCTGAACACTGGGCCTTATCCTGCTGAGCGCTGAGTATGATTTGGCCATTGTACCACAAAAACTAAATTATAAGCATGTTGAGAGCAACAGTTTATGCATGTAATATAATATGGCACTGTACTTAGGTTCTTGAGTATGTTTATAGGAACTTTGGAATCTATTTCTGCTTAATAGAAGAATAATTAATATGTTTGAGAACGGGGAAAATGTAGTCAGATCTAGCAGTTCTAGAAAGCATGTGCTTTAATGGTGGAAATAAAGATGCTCAGTTAATTACACTCAAGCTTACTTAGTATCAACCACTTAATGGAAAACTTCACACTATACTGAAAATGTTTCTAAACCATTTTGCACTAAATCAGTACAATTGTATCTGATTAATATCAAATATTAAAGTGTGGTTGGAAAAATAACCATGTAAAAATGGTGGCATCCAACAGATTTGTTCCATGTGTGTACTGAGTCAGAGCAGCTTTTCCTTCTTTTGTTTTTTGTGACTAAAATACATTTTTACAATTCAACTCCTCTTTGGTGTGCAGAGCTGTGGAAGTATGAACTGGATTCTCTTCTGGTTTGTGCATCATAAAAGAGATCTGTTAGCTACATTTCAATTACTGAATTTTTATTACATGTGATAATGTTCAATCTGAAAAAACACTGCTTTACTTTCAGACTGCAGGCTGGATTTGAAGGACTGGCACTAAATCAAAACCATCACTTTATTTTCAAACAGAGCAAATTTAATATAGAACATCAAGAAACAATGAGACATGGAAGGGAACATGGAACTCTCATTATGCTATTTTTACAGTCATTTAAAAAAAAGTCACATTTTAAGCATTTTCCCATTTAATGTCAATTGAAAAATCTGTATTTATTTCTCCAAACAACACACAATGTTAATTACTGCACTCAGCACAAGTATCTTTTCAATTACCTACACTAATATTATTTTATGTATTCAGCCTACAATCATGGGTTGCATGTAAAACAATGGCACAAGCAGATTGGAATTATGACTTCATTTTTTAAACTTTAAAAAACTGGAAGGAAATGTCTCCACTTTGGTGATTTCATTTTCAGCTTGATAAAAGTCAGACCACTTATTGGAATATTCCGGATAATTTCAAAATATTTTGGCAAACTGAAGTTGACATTAAGAGGGGTTCACATTTAAAATAATCTAATCTTCAAAGAGGAATGGATCAGTATTTTGGCAGTCCTTTCAAAAAAGCAGAGCTCTAAGAAAGTCCTAACGTAACCAAAAAGAGATCTAAAAATATTACCTATGCAAAGTCTACAGCATAATAAATGTGAAAAATTGGCACTTAATGGGACAGGAATACCTAGGTCAGCCTAAAATAATCTATGAAGAACGCAAATAGGAAATTAGCTACACTTTGTCTCTGGAACCAAGGACTAAAAATTTAGCTTTCTATGTCTCTGTGAGGAGAGCTGGGTGAAAAAAACAACGCTAACAGAAACAACCTGGGAAGAGGAACAGATTTGTTACCTGCATACCAAAGCAGAAACGGCAAACCATGTAGTATCAGAGTACATCATGAGGCAAATACAAGCCAGTATCAAACACACTTCAAAGAATGTGGCCTACAATAGAACTTTGAAGAACATGTAAGACTTGGATTGAGGTACACACAAATGATCCTACGAAAAAGAATTCTATTGTATATCAACATCTTAGAAAAAAAACATGCCACAAAGTATATATGAAACTGTTGAGGAAGAGTGATTCAATGGACAGGGCATGAGACTGAGAGTCAGGAATTTGGATTGTGTTCCACCTCTGCCAACTGACTCAATGTGTGGCCTTGGGCAAGTTCTCTGTGACTCAGCTTCCCCATTTATAACATGGAGAAAGTGGTACTTAACCATCTCTGTAAAATGCTTTGATATCCATGGATGGAAAATTTCATGTGCTAGATATTAATTACTATTATGATTCGCTCTATTCGTAGCATGGTGAATTAATTTATGTATTTTTCTGTGAGAGGGGATCATTAATCTTCAGACAATTGATATTACACAGATGCCTGTAATATTTGATTTTCATAACTGTTCCTTATAATGTTGTTCACTTTATCCTACATTGTATGTGGATTCTCTCTCTCTCTGTATAATATATGTATACTAGACTCAACAAAAAGAAAATTAAATCAATCTTGGTTTTCAAGAGACCCAATATTATGATCCAAATAACATCAGAGGAAGTAGAAAGGTCAAGCAGCAGCAGCAAAAAATTCATCAACCAGTGTCTGAAGATCAAAATAAACTCTTAAGAGGGGTGTTTGAAAGTACGGAGGACAAAATCCAGACTGCAAAGAAGCCAAGAAATCTTGATTTAAAAGATATTGCCACAGTTGCAATGTGTTACTATCACTGAGAAAAAGTGAAGTTTGACTATTGGATGGCAACTCATTGGGACTTCTATTAGTAAGATTTTTTTCTTTAAAAGTGGATTGATAATAGTTGTTTTATGACATTATTAAGCTCCCCACCATCAAATTGAGATAAACAATACAAGAACCCAGAGGGATTAGAGAATGAAGAAAAAACATAACTATTTACACCAGAGATTTGGCAAAGCATAATAGTGCCCTGAGGTGTTAGAGCATAAAATGCTGAAAGTACTTGTGGTTTGAGAATTGTGACAAGTTCAGTATTTGGGATTACAGAACTGTTAGTGTTGGCAGGGTCATTGGAGGGCAGCTGATTCTCAGTGATCTTAATTTTGTTCTCAGTGCAAAATGTGAACGGTTCATAAAGTTCTGCTGATGGAGGAAGAGCCAGATTAGACAGCTTCCCTGCAATAAAAAGTTACAAGAGAGCAGGGCAGTCTGCCCGTTCTGCAATTAAGTTGGAATAGTAAGCAGATCTGGTATATTTCAAAGCATCTCTGTATGCATTTATATGGTCCAAACCTGTAAGCGTACATGAAGTCAAGAAGTCCTCAAACAGTGTTTAACTTATGGCCTGTAACCTTCACATTTTAAAGGTGCCCATTGTACCAAGGAACACATGAGAGCAATGGCAAGGGCAATTACAGGTGTAGTTAGTGTCAATTATTTAAGAAAATGAGGAATTTCACTTGGTTGGGCAGTAATAGAAGCAAAGATTGTATCCATGTGGTGGACCACTGTGTTCAGTTAACAAGGAATATAAGGTACTGAGATCCTTACTCACGTTTTACTCTGATTTTATTCAAGGTTTGGTCAAGAGTGAACAACTGAAAGTGCAGGTAACACAGTTAATTATATTTTTCACTTAAATAGCAATTTTTAAAATCTCCATAGCACTTTACACATATTAATTGATCCTCAAACTGTTTCCCACCAGATGGGGAAAGTGACATGTAGGCTTCAAGTCTGTCAGCATTATCGCATATGTTTGACTTTATGCACATGAATATTCCCCTTGAAGTCCATGGAACTACTGAGATGTGCATAAATGCGTAAATGTTCGCAGTTTTGGGGCCTAAGAGATTTGTCCAAAGCCACAGAAGGAGTCAGTGTGAGTTGCAAGATTAGAAGTCTGAATTCATGACCCTGATTCTCTTGCTTTAACTGTTAAACTTCAGCCCTCTCTTTTACAATCAATTGTAAATAGAGATTAGATTATCAGAAAAAAAAAAACTCCAAACAAACAGAAGTGGTGAATATTACATTTACTTGCAACTAATATCACAATTTCTGTAAATTTCTATGGCACTGTTTAAGTAACATAAGTTCAAACAACTTTACTTTGTATAGTGTCTTTCATCCAAATGATCTCAAAACCAGTTAAATAATGTGAGTACAAAATTAAAATAAAAATTAGCAGCAGTGGGAGAAAGAAATTAAGAAATACAAGGGAGAAGAGATGTTTTCAGATGAGATACTGTGAAGGTATTCAAAATAAAATAGAAAATCAATGAGGTGAGAAGGTAAATGAACTGCAGAGTCAGTGAGGTGAGAATAGCTCCAGAAAAGCTATTCTTCTTGACAGGAGCTGCAGAGGAGAAGGTTCTTGCAGCAAGAGCTAGATTATGTGACTTTTCATACAAGAGATGCATAAACTAGCAGACTGAACAGGAAAGAGGTCTGCAGAGTAGGCTAACACAGACCACGAAAAGGAAAGAAGGAGTGCATGCCAAAGGGAAGCCTCAGTTTAAAACTAGATAAGAACAAATTCAAGGGGCAATACAAGTAGACCACGAAAAGGCAGACTGCCAAAATTACTTCAACACCATAGATGTATCTCCTTCTATCCCAGGGGACGCTACACTCCATAAGGGAGGGAGGCAGGATATATGGCCCCAGGATATTCTGTGGCTATTCTGGCTTTGATGTTGCACCTGCATAGGGTTAACCATAATAGTTATCTGTGAATTTATGAAGATTGTTCAGAAGAGATGGGGCACAACAGCTTCTTCTCAAGGTGTGAGTGAAAGGAACTGACCGGGCATCTTACCGGATTATATGCTGGCAATAGCCACAGAATGAACTGGAGCATTCAGACTTGTTTCTCTTTTTTATGAATTTCACTGTGGAAAGTCAAACTGGTCCAGAAATGAATCAATTTCCTTTGCCTGTGCCCTTAAATTTGATGAATAGAGCCTTTGGTTAAAGCCACTGAAAGTCCTATTCATGGCAGCTAAGTCACTGAGTATAACGTTGTTCTTGGACCTACTTCTGAGAATAGGAATGGTAAAGATTTGGGCAACAAATGGTGTCTTGCAAAATGTTTCTCAAATTGTCTCCAAATTCATATTGGCTTTGTCTTGTTTGTCTTATGCTTTTTTCCATGTTAATAAGTATCAGAATCTTCAATTTACTGCTGCATTCCGAAGAAGAGAATAAAGCGTTGCTGCTGGCCCCTATTTTATGAAACTCTCTGAGAAATTCACTTCACCATCCAATGGCTTCAGAGTCAATTTTCATAAGATTAAAGGCAATACAGATATGGTAGTAGCCCACCTGCCCCTGCTTGTGGATGGAGCAGATAGTGTTGTGGGGGATACTGAAAAAGTCCACTATTATGAGTTTTATCATTAGAAAAGCCCTCAAAGAACCAAAAGTTCAACACTTAGCAAAGATTTAAGTTTGTGGTACATCCCAGTCCCAAAATTAGAGGACTACAGTGCTAGCTACAAGATGGGTTCCCCTATCATTCATATCTCAACAACAGAAAAGATGAAGGGAATGCCACAAAGAGGGACTCTGAGGTGAAAAGCAGAGGGAGACAAGAAACACCCTCAACTGACTGTATGAACAATGAGTGCATAAGTACAGCCATATTCTTGAGCTCAACAACCTGAGCATTTTGATAACAACAGCATTGCCAACATTTAACATTTGTATAGTGCTTTATCATTTCAATTCAGTGCTTTCCAATGGGAATGTTCTCCCAACCCCTCCAGGACACATACCACACTAGCCTAGGGGATGTGGGGCAGAGCGAAAGGAGCAGTTGTGTTGGGAAAAACCAGATGATCCTGAATGCACTGTGAACTTTCATTGTAAATGTGCTTCTGTGGCTACAGGGGTCGGAAGCTTCTTGGAACCTACCTTTTCCCTCTGCTCCTTCAGCAGTACCTAATATAGCTGGTCAAAGGAGCAGTTCATATCCATAGGGGGAATAGGCTTAGGGAACAACTTGCTGGCCCTAGTCTCTTGGAACACACAAGTAGGATGGTCACTCTGACAATGAATGGCATGTAGCCTCCTGCAGCAGAACAACTAGGGGAGGGGAGGGGAGCAAAAGTGAAGAGAGAGATAAAGCAGGGGGAAAAGAAAGGAAATATACACAAGACGAGAAGGAAAAAAACATGAGACAACAGGAGAGGAGAGAATGGCCAGAAACAAGTGGGAATGCGACAATAGCAAAGGTATTTAGGACAAGGAGATCCCAATCCTTCTAGCTAACACAGAGCTATCTGACAAAAAATGTTTGGGAATTACACTGTTACATTATTTTAGTGAATCCTCTTCACAACACTGTTGAAAGGAAAGCATTATTAGGCCCATTTTATGGAGGAGAAACAGGCACAGAAAGGCACATACTGAGCAATCATAAAACTGGGATTAAAACCTCCTAACTGTCCATCCATTCTTCAGTCCACTGGAACATAAGCGAAACACAACAACACAAATCCAGCAGTCTGTACTCAGGCCAAACTCCCATTGCAGCCATCAGGAAAATGGCCAAAGCAAGAACGGAGTAAAGACTGTAGGAATCTCGGGAAAGTAAACAGCTTTTTCATACTGTGTAAGAAGAGGACAACCATCTATTCTCGTCAAGATTATTTATTGTCTTATCCTCTACTAACATGTAGCAACAATCAGGAGACTAACGAAAATAAGGCACTATTGTTAAAGGGGAGCCTGAGGAAGATTCTATGACAATTAAATATCTCCCCTCCCAGTCTGTATTTACCTCAGATACCTAAAGTTGAAGTATTTTTTGCATAAAGGGCCTGACCCAAAGCCCAATGAAGTCAAAAGGAAACTTTCCATTGACTTGAATGGGCTGTGGATGAGACACTGTTATTACAGTCCTACCATTGGATATGAGCTTGATTAACAAAACCATGACCCCTTTTATTCTGTTGCTGTCTTGCTGACTAGGTCTTCCCTGTTGGAAACAGTTACAAAGATTGCAGTGAGGCCACACTCATGAAGGGGAAAGCAATCAGAAAGAAACTTCAGCACTCCAAACCAAGCTTGGCTTCCATAGTGCTCTTCTCTCAACCTCCTGTAGCGCCATTCTGATGGAAGAGAAAGAAACCTATGCTTAAGAGTCATTAGGTTGGTGAATCTTTTAATCTAATCACAAACAAAGTAGAAATAGGCATACTTTTCAATTTGACTGGCAGTATCTACTGCACAAGCTTCAGTCCTTCCATCACCTGTAATTTCTCTCTAAAAGCAGTATGTCAGGCTGATCAATTTGATTGTGTCTTATCTATTCTGTCTTCTTTTCTTCATGGTCCAATATGACTATGCCTATTTTTCCCCAATAATATGGATGGACATGAAAGAAAGTACCATTGCAGAAAACAGAAAAAAATAATGAAATAAATAAAACAAAAGCTATAATCAGATACAAATTTATAAACAAAAGAGGGCGATGCCCACCTAATTCATGTCAGTAACTCCCATAAATAAACAGCATTTCCAGAATTACCCCAACCATACCTCACTAAAAAAGTCTTTAAAGCAAATCATGAGCCAGTTTTCCCCTTAAAGAAAGTATCTCAGCCACATCTAGTAACAATTAGAATTTGAATAAAAAC
This sequence comes from Lepidochelys kempii, assembly GCF_965140285.1. Lineage (NCBI taxonomy): Eukaryota > Metazoa > Chordata > Testudines > Cheloniidae > Lepidochelys > Lepidochelys kempii. The sequence continues at coordinate 78,557,022 of NC_136384.1, read as the reverse complement.
TGGATTTTATGTCAGCCCCTACAATCCTTACCCTTCCTGGAGTCAATGGATTTGGCCCACTGTGATTTTCCCTAGTCATCTGGAAACATTCTCTTTTTAAAATGAAAACAAGTAATAAAAGATAGCATTAAAAATATTTCATTATGCACATTTGGGACCTCTCTCTCTTCTCGTAGTTTCTTCTTTCTATCAAAACATCTTTTCTCTTTGACTTTTGCACTTGTTTGGAGTAGATTTGAGGAATTAAAAAAAATCCTCTCATCTGACTCTCACTGATCACTTTCTTTGCTATTTTCAAGATATTTACTTTGTAACTAAAACTATAAAAATGGACTGACATTGTCCTAAGCATCTCTATGTCAATGGGACAGATGGGCAGAGAGCAATAGACCTGTATGTCTTCTGTATGGCATGGTAAAAGCAGGTTAAACTAGATCTGCAATCAACTCTTGGACAAACACACCAGACTTGTTTTTCAGGGCCTAATCTAAAGCCCACTGAAATCTATGGGAGACTTTTAATTGACTTCAATGGGCATTGGATCAGGCCTTCAATATTCTCCATTAGACCATCTACAGCACTGTCTCATACTCTTCTTTTGGCTACTCTTTTCAAAATCTTACATCAGCATATGCACTCTCAATTCTAATCTCATGAGTTTCTATTTCATTTTAGATGCCAAATCCTCAATTTCCCAAAGTCTCTGTTCTACTGCCAAGATTTTATTTGAGGAAAAAGAACTGCTACAACAGCTTCTGACATACGCTTTATAAATGGCTCTGTGTCTGTCAGAGATGGCTCTGACAGTCACAAAGCCATCTTCCTTCTCCTCAATCACAGAGTGTCGAGACCAGTTGCTTTAGATGTCTTCTTTTTCCATGGACTCTAGCTGCTGCTCTTTGTCCCTGGCCTAACAGATGTCAGGTGACCAATTATTGTCTACTATCCTATCAAGTTTATGGGGGTAACATTCTCAGTAAAGCAGCAATCAGCTCATGCCATATAATTATGTACATTAGAAACAAAGAGTTTTAGAAGTGCTTCAGTTCTCCAAGTGTTAGAATAAACAGCATTTTTGAGACATTTGTTTCTTCTTCTATGCATTTGGACAGTCAGCATTAGGAGATAATGAAGGTCCATATTTTAAAAGATTCTTAATAAAGACAACCCAAGGACATAATAAGCAATGGGGATGGCGGTACCTGGGGGGGAAAGAGATAAACCATGGCAAATGGTGGCTAGCAAAATAAAGGCATAAGAAAAATAAGTTATTTCAAATCTGTTCTTTGTGTGTACGTCTACTGCAGCAATGTTCCATGAAAAGACACTCAAATACTTATAAGACCCCCCAAAAAAGTTTCCTTAAGGAACAATTAAAGCATTATGACAATAACCCATGCTACTATTTTAAAATCTACTGTTTCAAATATGCTGCAATTGTTATTCAGACAGTAAAATATAAACAATCTGTAACTGACCAACAGATTACAACTTTTAAATCAAGCAGCTAACTCAGCTAACTTCACCTTTGTCTATCACTAGTTCATACTGCCATAATTCAGGATGCGCACTAAATCTTACAGCCCTTACTCATGTAGTCCCATTGAAGTCAAATGTGATTACTCATCTGAGTGACTGGATCCTTTATTTTCATTGTTATTTTACTTTCCATATTTTTGCTTTTCAAAATGATGGTGGCTTGATAACATAAACAGATAACTTTAAATATCCCAACAAAAAACCTATCCAATGTCAGCTACTGACTACATTCTCCAAGGTAATTCTATCCTACACTTCTTCCAGATAAGGCCATTATTCTTCATTATTTGAGTTGACGATTTTTGCTGGATTTCTGTGTGTCTGTAATTTAGAATGAGTGGAAACATCTTTCTCCAATGAGGAAAGGTCTTTTTGAAGAGGACTGTTTTGCAGTGTTTCCTAAAGACAGTCAGACTCTGGATTTGCCTCATCTCCTCTGCAGTTTGTTCCAGAGCCAGATCCCTTTGACAGCGAATATTTTCCCTCACGGCTAGGACACTTTGTCCTGAGCTTTGTGATCTGCATTGTCCCAGAGGAGTGCAACTGTCTTGGTGGTTCATAGATCAAAATTTGATCTTTGATGTAGATGGGGTTTGATCCATTAATTGCTTTGAATATCAGGACCAGAAGCTGGGATCGGAAGCTGACTGGGAGCCAGCGGAGAGACTTTAGCATAGGCCTGATATGCTCATGGCAGCCTGAGCCAGGGAGAAGGCAGGCAGTCATACTCTGTACCGGAGGCAGCCTGTACGTTGTTGCAGAGATCACTATGCCAGGTCTTCATCAGGGAGGAAGTTTCCTAGCAAACTGGAGGTGAAAGAAGGCATTTTAGATACTGATGCTAGCTGGTCAACCAAACTTAGCAAGGAGTCAAACAGGACCCCAATGGCACCACTGTGATGTGAAGACAACACCTTAGCCAGGTCTTCAGAGCAATGCCACTTTCCAACCAGCATCTCTCTGGTTTTACCAGGGCTCAGTCTGAGCCAATTGCTCAACATTCAAGAGCATTTCTTATAGGCATTCTGGTATCTTAATAGCAGTGTTGGTTGCTTCAGTTGAGAATAAAGTATATAGCTAAGGGTCCTCAACATATTGTAGGCAGCTGCGCCGAGGGTCTCTCTCTCCCCAAAATGGTTTCACGTAGATATTGAAGAGATGACGGGTTAATATGTATCCCTGTAGGACCCTTCAGGTGAGGGACTTTGGAGAGAAGGAATTAGCTATCACCAGTCTCTGAGTATCAGGCAGGTATTATAATAATTAAGTTTCCAGATGGGGAAACTGAAGCACAGAAAGGGGAAACTACTTGCCCAAACCACAAAGAGAATAGTGGGAAAATTTGGAAAAAAATTCAGAAGTCCTAACTCCATGTTCCCTGTTTACTACTACTGTGTCTGAGTTTCAGGTTAAAATTGACAAATAATCTGCTTTCTGTCCCAAGTTTCCCATTTACAGAGGGGAGGGGGAAACTCTTCTGCTGAATTAATTTTTAAGCAGTGTTTAAAGTCTTTCCCTCTGTAGATGAAGTAGGTTGCCAGCTGTCTGGTTTTTGACCGGAATGCCCAGTCGAAAAGGGACCCTGGCAGCTCCGGTCAGCACCGCTGACCAGGCCATTAAAAGTCTGGTCAGCAGTGCAGTGGGGCTAAGGTAGGCTCCCTACCTGCCGTGGCTCCACACAGCTTCCAGAAGCAGCAGCATGTCCCCAGTCTGGCTCCTATGTGTAGGGGCAGCCAGGGGGCTCCGCACACTGCTCAATCTGCAGGCGCTGCTCTCGGCGCTCCCATTGGCCATGAACTATGGTTAATGGGAGCTGCGGGGGTGGTACCTGCAAATGTAGCAGAGCCACCTGGTGGTACCTCTGTGTAGGAACCGGACTGGGGACATACCGCTGCTTCTGTGAGCAGCTTGAGGTAAGCGCCACCTGAAGCCTGCACCCTCACCTCCCCCGCTGCATCCCAAACCCCTCAGTCCCATCCCAGAGCACCCTCCTGCACCCCAAACTCCTCATCCCCAGCGCCACCCCAGAGCCTGCACCCCCAGCTAGAGTCCTTATCCCCCCTGTGCCTCAGCCCTGAAACCCCTCCTGCCCTCTGAACCAGCCCAGAGCACCCTCCTGCATTCCAAACCCCTCATCTCCAGCCCCACCCCAGAACCTGCACCCCCAGCCAGAGTCCTCCTCCCATCCCCGCTCCCCAACCCTCTGCTCCAGCCCAGAACCTCCTCCCACACTTGAAACCATCATCCCCAGCCCAGCACCCCCTCCTGGACCTCAAATCCCTCATCCCCAGCTCCACACCAGAGCCTACACACCCAGCCAAAGCCCTCAGCCCTCTTGAATCCTAACCCTCAGCCACAGCCAGGTGAAAATGGGTGAATGAATGAGGGTGGGGAGAGCAAGCAACAGAGGGAGGGAGGATGGAGTGAGCGGGGGGCATAGCCTCGGAGAAGGGATGGGACAGGGGGTGGGGCAGGGGTGCTCAGTTTTGTGCGAGCAGAAAGTTGGCAACCCTAAGATGAATATTGAAGCATTTATAGTCTCATTCATATAGCCCCATATGATAACATCTTCTCTGGGGAAGACAGTTATTCTCTTATGTACAAAAGCCCCCTGCATCTGAACGGAAAGAGAGAGGCCACGGAAGCCCTCTTTAACTGATGGAAGAGGCTGAAGTCCAGCAGTTGATCAGCATTACTTCTGAGCTGTGTCCCATGAAATCTATCTTCTCCCACTCACATACAATGGCAGACAAGATCCTATGCAAAGGCTCACAGTACCACCCCAATCAAGATCCCTTGCCAAGTGGATGGGTACTTACAGACTACCTCAGCCACTATCGAATCTAACAGACCTATTCACAGACAATGCAATTAATAGGGAACATTACAGATAGAAAATAGAGAGAGAAGATCAGCCAATAAGGATACCAGTGTTGGAAGGCTTCATAAATGCTCTTGAATAGCCTGCTCCCAAGATTGACAAATACCATTTTGAAAAAACTGAATTTATGTTGGTCTTAAAGGTCTAGTTTCTAATTTACATTTCAAACACCCATTTTGTTTTCCTAAATAGTTTTGCATCCAGTTTCCTAATGACATTATAATTTATGACCCATATCATTAAAAAACAGTATTTTAGATGAGGATGACATTGTTTATCTTCCATGGGAACATTTGCTTCATTAGACATATACACATAGCCAGCATGTTTATGAAATGATTACCAATTTTGTCTTCACATTCAAGATTTAATAGTTTTAATTTACAGATTGGTGTCCTGAGTGTGAAAACACTAGTTTGCACTTCATGTGGTATTTCAGTACGATTTTATGGAAATGTATTAGCATAACAGTTATGAATATAGTCTGGATTTACAAAACTACTGAACTCCCCTACCAAGAGTTACATATAAAGCTGTCATTTTGCTGGCTATGCTGTCTGAAGTTAGAGAATTTTGACATAGAACACTGCTAAATCTTAGAAGGCATTGGATTTTCCCTCAACTGGGAGCAAGACCAGGGCATAGCCCCCAGAAGGGATGAAACCTTTCTTGGAGTTGGTTTTAAATGTTTACTGTAATTTCTCCATCTTGAGCAGCATCCATTACTGGCAATTCTAGGAATGACTTTCCCCCCCTCACTTGTCAAGTTGATGGAAGGAAAGATTTGAAAGGAAGAGATCTGTAAAAAGCTAGTTTGCTAGCAGTCTGCAATGGGCCAATGAAATGATAAGAATGTTAATGTTTGAAAAAGCTTGAACATTTTGGAACACAGCAGTATATGGACTTTATCAAGCTGATGTTTTAATGAGGAGAAAAATGCCACCAGTTGTTTTGCCAAGCCAAAATCTTTCTGTTTCTAAGGATACCATTGACATGTCCCTAGATACAATCTAGAAACATCTGCTCTGCTTCTAGTCTGATGCCGCTGCTAGAAACCAGGGGCATATTTTAAGACATATGTAAAAATGGATTTTGGAGTAAATCATCTTCCATGTAGTCATTTCAGATCTGGGTTTGAGTCTCCCAATATCACCATTTTTTAACAGAAAAACAATAACCATTATAAGACATTAGGACAGGGCAGGATTGTCAATAATGGAATGGATTTGATAACAAAAGTGAGATTCTCTAGCCTTTTATAATACTATGGTTTTACCTTCCACAATATAATTAAGGAATGCTTCCAGACATGAAGAAATCAAGGCACCCAGTAAAATATCCTCAATCTTAAGTGTTGGACGTCTTCTAGTTTTGTAAATGGTGTTACAATTAAATCAAAACATTTCAATGTATAAAATACATTGTGAAGTAGGTATCTATGAAAACATATTGCAATAAAAATAACTACATAAAACATCGCTGACTCTTCAGCTCATTATTTCAACTGTCTTTGTTCAAACCATTTAATACATTTATAAATCTCCTCAATTTCGTATTGTGTTTTAATGCCTCACATTAATGGATCACAGAAGTAACGAACAGTAACATAAAACAATTTTAGTGGCAGTGTGTTAAGAGCAAATGTTAACAATTAAGGCTGCTCAAAGTTTGGCAGACTTGCCGTACAGTAAATACAGAGAGCATACACGATGGTCTGGTATAACGGTTTTACCAGCATAAGTTTGTGATAAATGAATTATTGAAAAGTGGCAATGACATGACAAGTTAAGCAAGTCATTACAGACACATCACAATTGCCTTCTATCACATCCCATCATCATCCCTTATGTATATACTACATATCTGTCAGAAATGCTATTTTAGAAATGTTTTAGATAGTTTGAAGGGATTTTTTTTTTTTACTGGTACTCTTTCCCACATGTTCTCTCCTGTACAGGCTCAGGTAAAATTTTCAACACTACTGAAATGGCTTGAAGTCCCATTTTCAAAAGTGACTTAGATGCCTATGTCCCATTAACTTTCAATGATGCTTATGCCTCTAAGTGCCTAAGCCACTTTTGAAAATGGGACTTAGGTGCCTCTATTACTTGAGCGCATCTGAAAATATTACTTGTAAGTTGGAAGTGCCTTACTACGAGTCCAACTGCACAAGCTCAGAGTGAGAGAAAATTTTATAAACCATGCATTTTAGAAACCTCTCGAAAAGGCTTAAACAACAACTGACTTTAAAAACATTGCAACAGCCGCCCTGTGTGTCTTCTAAGTGCTACTTCTTTACTTTACTGACAAAGCTAAAGTTGTATTACTGTCTGGATTGCAAAGTCAACATTGCAGCTGAATAGCAAACTACCATCTATCCATGTTTCAAACAAACTAGGCTCCATGGACACCACCACCCTCTTCTCAGTCACTGAGGCCCAAACCTTTGGCATCATCTTTGATATGGCTCTTTCACTCAATCCACATATTTAAGCCATTTCTAAATCTTACTACCTTTTCTTATGTCTAAAAAATGTCTAAAGTCTAGCCTTCCCCCTCTCTGTCCACACAGCCAAAACTCTTGCTCAAGCATGGTCATTTCATGTGTTGGTTACTGCAACCTCCTCTTTTCCAACCTGGACTACTAGAGCCTGGCTCCCCTCAGTCTATTCAGACTGCTGCTGAGATCATCTTCATGTCTCATTGCTCACTGCTCTGAATACATCAGTCCCCCCAGCATCCTTCCATTGACTCCTCATTCACCTGTGCATCCAAGGCCTTTTATAATTTAGCCCCATCCCACCTCATTGATTTATTTACCTATCATGATATTCACTGTCACCTTTACCTTCACTATACCAGAATTACCAGCCTTTGCTTTCTGGAAGTCAGTTTCTTCTTTAAACACCTCTATGCCTTCTGCCATGCTGTTTCTTGCCAGACCTGCGCCACTTCCCGCAGCTCCCATTGGCCAGTTACAGTGAACCGCGGCCACTGGGAGCTACAGGCAGCTGTGCAAATGTAAACAAACCGTCTGGCAACCAGCCAGCAGATTACCCTGACGGGCTGCGTGTGGTTTGTGGGCTGCAGGTTGTCCACCACAGCTTTAGACGGTAAGCCTTTCAGTGCAGGGATTGTCTTTCCTGTGTCTGTAGAGTGCTCAGTATAAAGGGGCTCCATCCTGATTTGGGCCATTTCTACAACTATTAGTACTAGTTGCTAACAAAGACCCAGCTCCTCCAAACACTTGATGCATGTGCTTAACTTTAAACATGGGAGCTAAACTGATGTCAATAGGACTATTCTCATGATTAAAGTTAAGTATATGAGTAAGTGTCCAGAGTGTCGAGGCCATAATTCAGATTCTAGACTCTTTAGTGTAAATGATGATAAGTCAGAGCAAACACTGCTTGCAAATGTCAGAATGAAGCTTTAATTCATTTGTTTTGAAAACCAAGAAATCTGACTGTCTACACTTCCTGAGATCCACAGCTAACATTTTTGTAAGGAAACTTACCTAACTGTGGAGTTATGAGAAATATACTAAAGCACAGAATTCAAATGAATTAGTATATGCTAGATCATAGAATCATAGAACTGGAAGGGACCTTGAGAGGTCATCTAGTCCAGTCGCCTGCACTCAAGGCAGGACTAAGTATTATCTAGATCATCCCTGACGGGTGTTTATCCAATGATGGACATTCCACAACCTCCCTAGGCAATTTATTCCAGTGCTTAACCACTCTCACAGTTAGGAAGTTTTTCCTAATGTCCAACCTAAACTGCCCTTACTGCAATTTTACTGCTTCTTGTCCTATCCTCAGAGGATAAGAACAACAATTTTTCTCGCTCCTCCTTGTAACAACCTTTTATGTACTTGAAAACTGTTATGTCCCCTCTCAGTCTTCTCCTGCCTAAACAAACCCAATTTTTTCAATCGTCCCTCATAGGTTATATTTTTTAGATCTTTAATAATTTTTGTTGCTCTTCTCTGGACTTTCTCCAACTTGTCCACATCTTTGCTGAAATGTCACACCCAGAATTGGACACAATACTCCAGTTGAGGCCTAATCTGCGCGGACTAGAGCGGAAGGATTACTTCTTGTGTCTTGCTTACAATACTCCTACTAATACATCCCAGAATAATGTTTGCTTTTTTTGCAACAGTATTACATTGTTGACTCATATTTAGCTTGTGATCCACTATAACACCCAGATCCCTTTCCGCAGTACTGCTTCCTAGGCAGTCATTTCCCATTTTGTATGTGTGCAACTGACTGTTCCTTCCTAAGTGGAGTACTTTGCATTTGTCCTTATTGAATTTCATCCTATTTACTTCAGACCATTTCTCCAGTTTGTCCAGATCATTTTGAATATTAATCTTATCCTTCAAAGCACTTGCAACCCCTCCCAGCTTGGTATGGTCCGCAAACTTTATAAGTGTACACTCTATGCCATTATCTAAATCATCAATGAAGATACTGAACAGAATCAGAACCAGAACCAATCCCTGAGGGACCCCACTCGTTATGCCCTTCCAGCATGACTGTGAACCACTGATAACTACTCTCTGGGAACGATTTCTTCGACCATTTATGCACCCACCTTATCGTACTGCCATCTAGGTTGTATTTCTCTAGTTTGTTTACAAGAAGGTCATGCGAGACAGTATCAAAAGCCTTACTAAAGTCAAGATATACGACATCTACTGCTTCCCCCCATCCACAAGGCTTGTCACCCTGTCAAAGAAAGCTATCCGGTTGGTTTGACATGATTTGTTCTTGATAAATCCATGCTGACTGTTACTTATCACCTCGTTATTGTCTAGGAGTTTGTAAATTGATTTCTTAATTATTTGTTTCACTATCTTTCCGGGTACAGAAGTTAAGCTGACTGGTCTGTAATTCCCCAGTTTGTCCTTATTTCCCTTTTTATAGATGGGCACTATATTTGCCCTTTTCCAGTCTTCTGGAATGTCTTCCATCTTCCATGACTTTTCAAAGATAATTGCTAATGGCTCAGATATTTCCTCAGTCAGCTCCTTGATGTAAGCAGGGGAATAGTCCTGCTATTGTGGGGAACTTTCCTGGCTTCTGCACTACACTGGTGAAGTGGGCTAGCAAAAGGATCTGAGTCCTCGCTCTCACTTCCTTTACCCAGAGGCCTCCCTGCCCTTGAGGACTCCCCTTCCACTCTCCTGTCTGGCAAAGTCCTCGTAACCCCAACAAGGCTGGGCCCAGGATTCCTGGGGGGCTCGACCCCCAACCCTGCTGTGGTCACCTAGGACAGGGGCTAGGGTGTCCCCACTCCGGGGTACTCTCTCTACACTGGGCACTTCTCTGACCCACTGAGCATTACATACAATTTAAAGCAAATGCAAGTTATTTAATCAACAATTAATTTTAAAAAGAATAAGGAAACATGGGAAAGGTTAAAGGAAACACATCAACCCACTCTGTGGCAGGGAACATCACAAACAGTGTCTCTGGAATGTCAGGGCAGTTCACAGTCTGTTCCTTGTAAGTCCCAGGCCGCCTTCTCAGGCTCTGGTTGTGCTGCAGGGATGCTGTGGGTTGGACACTCGCTCTGGTGGTGGTCACATGCTCTCAGGCTCTAGGTGGCAGGACCCTTCTTCCCCACCCTGTCAGGGTTACCAGTCCCCCCCCCCCACGAGTCTGGCCTGCAGAGCCTCCTGGCTGAGGAGTCTCCCTGTGCTGGGCCCGCTGCCCAGGGTCCCCCCTCGCTCTCCCCAGCTGCTCACGACACCCAGCTCCGGACTGCTCCAGCCCCAGCTCCAGCCCCACTCTGCCTCAGCATGGCTGCTGCTCTGCCTCCAGCTCCCCGGGCTGTTTCTCTGGCCCCTCTGGCTCTGTTTGCTGCAGCTCTCCTCCCAGGACAGGTCTGCTCTGCAGGCTGCTTCTGTGACTCTGCTCCCAGCACTGACCTCCTTCGTGGGCTGCTTTTCTGGCTCTGGTTGCTGCAGATCTCCTCCCAGGGCAAGTCTGCTCTCTCTGGGCTGTGCCTCTGGCCTTGGGGCTGCAGGTCTGCTCCCAGGACAGGTTCTGCTCTCTCTGGGCTGCTTTTCTGGTCCCTCTGGATCTGGCACAGCTCTGCTCCCCAGCTCAGCTTGGGCCCCTGATTTCTCTTAGCTCGGCCCCACTCTGTCTGACCCAGGCAATTCCAGCTCACACAGAGGACAGGACCTCCCTAGCCTCCTGACTCCCTGATTAGCTTGCCCGCCCAGTCATTCAGGCTGACCTGGAGCATTGGCCTCTCCCCTTTGTTCCTGGGGACTGTCAGTCTCAAGGTCCTGATTCCCCATCGACCCTTCCCCCTTTTAGTACTGGGAGCTAGCAACTAAAACACCCCCACTGACTGTTAATAAGGGGGCAACGGTCCCCTTACATTGAGTATTCTAGGATGCATTTCATCAGGTCCTGGTGATTTGAAGACATCTAACTAACTATGCTCACAACTCCAGCAATGGGTACAATTACAGATGGATCAGATGTTTTGTAAATAATGGTGCCCAAAGCCATAAAGATTGCTTGCTCCAGCTGAAATATTTTTGAAACATACTGCTTGGATCACCTAAATAATTTTTTGACTATTAAAGGGGGAAGGGTGACAGCTAAAATTGTATATGGATACAGAACTTAAAAACCTTAATAACTATCCATGAAAAGGAAGGCACACTCATCTGGAGCAAAAGACACATTTATTTTGCAGTAAGTGCACCAGATGACAGGAGAAGTCTAAGACAATTTATGAGTGATTTAGTAGAACAGACAGTAAGTATGATATATACCCCCACCCTTCTGAAGTCACATAAAGGAAAGAAAAAAAACCCACACTTCTTTCACCATTATCAATGAAGACCATATATAGTGTCTTGGTTAGATTTTTTTTCCTGTTGGTTCTTACAAGTACATAAAAAGTATACTATGGCCCTGACTTTTTACAGCTGTTATTCTTATTATGACACAGAATGTACATAAAAAGAAGTGGTGTTAACTTCTTAGGACCCAATCCTGCAATCACCCATACACACATTTAACTTTAACCACATGTGTAGCCTTAGTGAGCAATATACTAAAATCAAATACAAATAAGCTGTAATATGGCAGCTTGAAATTATAAAAGGCGAAATTCATGACTGGAGTAAGCTGACACAACTCCACTGACTTCAAGGTTCAGAATTAAACCCACATGAAAGTTAGGAAATTCCATAATGAAGGCTTGATCATGGAAACACTAATGGACATAGTATTTTCTTTCAAGCTTTATTCCTGGCAGCTGTCAAGCAGTTAATGACGACAAAAGGAGCTATAGACGTGCACAGTATTATTATTATATATGTTGTGCCCAGCATTCTTTTTACCCATGTAATGTGATATATTAGCACAGTTCGTGTACGAAATATTCCTAAATCTCAACCCTAAAATCATAATGCACTAGTATGCTACAGTACTGAAAGAAAGCCATGAAATTACTGCCAATACTAGTACTACTAGAAATCAAAATCTATAGGTTGCTATATGCTTAGCTCTGTTTACCAATTTTAAATTGTAAAAAAACAGTCAGACGCTAAGAAACACCTCCTTCCAGTCCCGACTGGTTAAACTGAAGGATGTCAAGCATGGAAAACTATGTTTTTAAATGTTTCACTGATTGCACCAGAGGACAACAAGCACCAAAACAAAAGAACCAAAGTACATAGTGCACCCCCAACTAGAGTTGAAATGTATTATTTCAACAGCCTCCAGGATTTCTGTCTGGATAGTTTTATATGCCTTGATCAATTTAAAAAAGCTAGCAATGACAAAACATGTTAATACGCAAAACAATACTTCTGCCCACATTTAAGACAAAGGTGATATATAAACTAGGGCTTTCAAGCAATTAAAAAAATTAATCGTGATTAATTGCACAATTAAAAAAATTAATTGTGATTCATCATGAGATTATTCATGCTGTTAATAACAGAACACCATTCATTTAAATATTTTTGGGTGTTTTCTACATTTTCAAATATACTAATATCAATTATAACACAAAATACAAAGTATACACTGCTTACTTTATATTTATTTTTATTACAAATATTTGTGCTGTAAAAAACAAAAGAAATATTATTTTTCAATTCACCTAATACAAGTAATGTAGTGCAATCTCTTTATCATGAAAGTTGAAGTTACAAATGTAGAATTATGTACAAAAAAACTGCATTAAAAATAAAACAATGTAAAACTTTAGAGACTACAAGTCCACTCAGTCCTATTTCTTCTTCAGCCAATCGCTCAGACAAACAAGCTTGTTTACATTTGCCGGAGATAATTCTGTCCGCTTCTTGTTCACAATGAAAGTGAGAACAGATGTTTTCATGGCACTGTTGTAGACAGCATCGCAAGATATTTACATGCTAGATGCACTAATGATTCATATGTCTGTTGTCCCTTCATGCTTCAACCACCATTCCAGAGGACATGCGTCCATGCTGATGACAGGTTCTGCTCGATAACAAGCCAAAGCAGTGTGGACTGACATATGTCCATTTTTATGCCACCAGCAGAAGGCTGATTTTCTTTTTTGGTGGTTCGGGTTCTGTAGTTTCCGCATTGGAGTGTTGCTCTTTTAAGACTTCTGAAAGCATGCTCCACACCTCATCTGTCTCATATTTTGGAACTTCGGATTCTTAAACCTTGGGTTGAGTGCTGTAGCTATGTTTAGAAATCTCACATTGGTACCTTCTTTGTGTTTGTCAAATCTTCAGCGAAAGTGTTCTTAAAATGAACAATATGTGCTGGGTCATCACCTGAGACTACTATAACATGAAATATATGGCAGAATGCGTATAAAATAAAGCCGGAGACATACAATTCTCCCCCAAGGAGTTCAGCCACAAATTTAATTAGCATATTATTTTTTAAACGAGCGTCATCAGCATGTAAGCATGTCCTCTGGAATGATGGCTGAAGCATGAAGAAGCATATGTTTAGAATGTTTAGCAAATACCTTTCAAAGCCGGCTAGAAAAGTCCCATGCGAACGCCTGTTCTCACTTTCTGGTGATATTGGTAATAAGAAGCGGGCAGCATTATCTCCCATAAATGTAAACAAACTTGTTTGTCTAAGCAATTGGCTGAACAAAAAGTAGGACTGAGTGGACTTGTAGGTTCTAAAGTTTTGCTTTGTTTTGTTTTTGACAAGCAACAACAACAAAAAATCGACATTTGTAAGTTGCACTTTCACGGTAAAGAGATTGCACTACAGTACTACAATACTTGTATGAGGTGAATTGAAAAATACTGTTTCTTTTGTTTAAAATTGCGATTAATCGGGATTCATTTTTTTAATCACAATTAATTTTTTGAGTTAATTGTGATTAATCAACAGCCCTAATATAAACTTAAAAAAAATACAATCAACATACTGAAGATCACACGTTAATCTTATATTCCAGGGTCGGCATGAACAGTGCTCACGAAAACAAGATTTAGGGACCAATCCTACAAATATATAGGCTCCAATCCTGCAATGGGATTACTTACAGTAGCAAATCATGTGTATGTTTGCAGGATTGAGCTCTTACACACAAGTTGCTTGACACATGTGAGCATTCCTGTTTAAATCAGTGGGGCTACTCGTGTAAAGTTACTCTGCTGAGTGTTTGCAGGATTGGGGTCTTAAACTAAAATGCACCACAAACCTATGCCTTGATCCTGCAAATTCCTTTGTACAGGTGGACTCCTGTGGCTGTGTGAAGCCCCAGTGACTGCAGACTCAAGGGTCTGTTTGCACAAAACAGCTTCCAGGAAGGAGGCCCTGGAGGACCCCAACTCTAAGAATTAGTTTGGAATAATCATGTCAGAAATTAGTCATTACAAAATTAAATATAATGATTTCTTTCTTTCCACAGACAATTACTACCAATCACATTTTTTTCTTTGCCTGACTTGTATCTACTGCCAATTTGATAGTCATGACATATACATTGCCAGGAATTCTACATAGTTGCCATTTCAGGACCAGAAAGGAATTTTCCGATAAAAAAATACTCCTTTTCAAATGGGGAAAATAAACTTTATGTAGCATCATAGGTTTTTGCCTTCTTTAGGAGTCCCACTCTTTAAACATTGTTTAATTTAATCTTCTTTCAAAAGTTATTTAGCTGAACCATCAATGCTGATAACATTTGCATGAGAATTTAAAACAGTCTGTATCATCTTATTCTTTTATCTCTCTAAAATATTAGATCTTATCCTAATGTTATCTAGAGTCTACACAAAATTCCTCTCTTTTTTCTACAACAGTATTCTGTACATGGATGATTGATAGACACTTGAATATTAAAAAACATTGGCAACCCCTCTCCCTGCAAAAAAAACCTTTACTAAAAGGCATAATGAAAGAGTTTAGAGTAATTCCAGATACATAATATGAACACAACGTAGCTCACACTCAACTCTAACTTGACACAAAAACGTAAACACTGAAAGTATGGAAATGTTGCCCATGCCGGTCAAACCATCCTTTCTCCTTCAGTGTCACACCAATCCACTGCACTGCCCTTTCTTTGCCCACAACAGTTATATGAAACAAACTACTTATGACGCATATTAAATAACTTTGAGAAAATAATGTTTCATTCAGTCGTATTTCTGTTCTTCCAGACTCACACACTAGGTGGTATGGATTCTTTCTATTGTACTGTCAGCATTCTCCTCATCACTTGCACACATATGTATCTGGATTTTTTTTAATTTATTTTTTGTTTTTACAGTCAAAGAACAATAATTCCCCCACAATACTTTTATTCCATACAGCTTTTATCTCAACCACATCAAAGCATAAAAACATTAACATCAAAAGTAGACAATAATACTATCAACCACCACTATAGAATTGTAACAAGGACAAAACATATCCAGCCTTGTTCCATCACTAACATAATTCTTCTCAAAGTCCAACAGCCAGCAACACATTTTATTAATAACTATCACTAATGGGCAAAGTAAGTTGAAGAAGGTGGATACAGTAAGTGATCCCTTCCATATTTTTAACCTTTAATTCTTTTGTGTGTAATTTCTGTAGTGAAATTGATTCAGCTGGTGCTATCTGTATACACTCTTTTCAATATTAACTATTCTGTAACAAAGCTAACATGACATGGCTCACTGCTCTTTATACCTATGCAATGTAATAAACTAATACAGGGGGAGGGATAGCTCAGTGGTTTGAGCATTGCCCTGCTAAACCCAGGGTTGTGAGCTCAATTCTTGAGGGAGCCATTTACGGATCTGGGACAAAAATTGAGGATTGGTCCTGCTTTGAGCAGAGGGTTGGACTAGATGATCTCCTGAGGTCCCTTCCAACCCTGAGATTCTATGATTCTATAAATCCTAACTCAGTAGAAAGTCACATTGCCCAGTATTATATAATGTAATGAACATAGGGCAGTCAGCTGAACCGTACCTCTTTAAGGATCAATGGTTTCTTACACCAACATAAAAAAGATGCACATATTCAGTTATTGTTTGCTGTTAAAGAACACTGGCAGAAAGGGCACCCAATGTATGAAACTGTAAAGTTTCAAGCCTACTTTGATTTTTAAACATGAATAATATTTTTGTGCATGTGCAGCAGAATTACCCCTAATGGTATCATTAACGAAATACTGTTACCACCTACAGGAACATTAACAAGTTATCATTTTGTCAATGAAACAAGCAAAACTAACAAGCAGAATCCAAACCAAATAAATGTCTTGCCCCATACACTGAAGCTCACTAGGAATTCTAATCCTCAGGTGATCTGCATGGGTGATGCTCCTGTAAGAGCCCTGGGCTCTGCACAAGAGCAAGAGTCCACCCACCTTTCTCAGATTGGAAAATCAGGGCTTAGGCTAGTAAGTTTGTCATGGTGATTTTTCCTAAAAATTGTAAGTCATTCTCATTTCACCTGCCCACTCCCCAAACTCAACCATTATCTGTAAACTGCAAGAGCCTTGCAATCACCCTCACCTTTCATCACTGCAGAGGTCCAGAAGCAGCGGAATCTTCAGCTCACATGCATTCCTCTCAGATACCTGCTCTCAATTACAGCAGCTCCTCCAGCAGCATTACTAGGAGAAACTGGCTCTCCAGATTCTGAGCCACGACTGTTTTCCCCTTTCCTGAGGAAATGGAGTTTTATGGATCAAATGGTAAGATAAATGTGATCATTTCTTTACGCTTCAGTTCTGCCTTGTAGTCACTGACAACCATTTTCTGTCATGCCAGATAACTACATTTTTTACTTTAGCCATCTGACCACAATCTCAGTACAATCAAGAATCAAGCAGCAGGTGCAGCAGAAGGGTTAATAGTGGAGATCTGAAATTACATTTGAAAGATTAAGGGAAAAATTAATGAATGCCTTCCACTTTTACTCAGCTATAGAAACTTCAAAGACTACAAAGTTTCCTGGGACACACAGTATAAGTCTAAGATAGGAGGGGCATCAATATTCAGGAGGAATACCATACAAAATGTTTCTGATCAGATAAGAAAACTAGTCAGAGGCATAGTTAAAATGATTTGCTGGAGCAGGATCCAGCTTCCATCCCTGCTAATGGGAAGGCATGGTGGTGATGAAATTGGAGAGCTATACAAATCTAATGGCTTGCTTCTGGTGCAGTCCTTTTCCTCTTTAAAAGGAAAGGCATACAGCTACAAATACAGTTGTGCACATGTAACACTTAACAGACCCTGGTTGTTGGTGGATAGGATCGAACCTAGAGCCTCTGAAGCTTAAAGCATGAGCCTCTACAGCATGAACTAAAAGCCAACTGGCTATTAGCTAAGGCTGTAGAACAGACTCATTTTATCTCTGTCTCCAAGTGGTCTCGGTGCCACTAGATGAGACAGAACACCACACCCAGGTGTGTGGGTTACACACGCTCCCTGCAGTGATTTGCTAACACTACTCCTGGGGGAACTCTGAACCACTGCACAATGCAGAATTTTGCAGAAAATTAACATTGTGTGTGCAGAATTTCCTTTCTCCCACAGAAATGGGGTGCACTGCTGCTAGCCACCACTAGGGGCTGCTGGACCTGGCAGAGCCCAGCTTGGACATAGAAGACACTGCAGGCAGCAGGGAGAGGGAGCTAGAGCAGTGGTTCTTCAAACTTTTTTTTTGTGTGGACCACTTAAAAATTGCTGAGGGTCTCGGTGGACCACTTAATAATCTTTCCAAATGTTGTTTATACTGTTAGCTAACTATTGTAAAGTGCTTTGGATAAAAGCGCTATATATATAAAAAAATTCACTGTTTTTGTTCTACAAATAAAAGCACACAGCTTATATTTTAATATCAGTAGTCTTACCTTTCTTATGCCATGGATGTGCCCTCCCTCCCCTGCTGCAGCAGCTCCTGAGCTGGGGCTGGGAAGGAGGGGGGGGTCTTTCCCCTCCACAGCAGCCACAGATCTGAGGCTGGGAAGGAGGGTCATCTCTCGCCAGCAGCCGCAGCCCTGGAGCTGGGGAAAATCACCTCTTTCTCTGGCCACCACAGCCCTACACATCCCAAATTCCCCCCACCCCCTCTTCTCACCCCACTGCCTGCTCCCACCTATCCCCCCCAAGGCCACCACCTCACCTTACATGTGCGTCTTCTTCAGGGTCCAGGCACCTAATTAGTGGAGCCCCTCCTGAGCAGCTCCACTAATTAGGTGGGTGGCCTTTCATTCTCTTGTGTGCGGCCACCCAGGTGTGCACCTCAGAGGGAACTATCCACGGACCACCTGAATGGAGCTCACGGATGGACCATAGTTTGAGAACCTCTGAGCTAGAAGGCTCCTGGTAGCTGCAGTTGCCAGCATGCCCTGAAGGAAGGAGAGGGCAGCACACAGAAAACTCCAAGCAAGCCTGGAACTGAGCATCAGGCTGTTTCTACCTTTGGATCCCTGGGCTCTGCGGGGTGAAGGAGAAGGTAGTGGGTGTCTGGACAAGGGGGAACCCCTATGGCTGGGCTCTGGGGGGGGGAGGGAGCGTGGGTTTCTGGATGCCCCGCTGGGCTCTGAAAGAGGAAGGGGGTTCAGGTGTATTGGTTGGGGGGGGGGGGCCCGCTGCTGGGCTCTGGGTGGGGAGACGTTGTGGGTGGCTGCTCGCCCCCTCCCCCAGCTGGGCTGGTGGCAGGAGAAGGGGGCAGAGAAACAGGAACTGGGTTGCCATAGGGATTTCCTTAACTCTCTACTCCTGGGGGAAATTTTTGTGTGTGTCTATATTGTTACAAACATACTTGCTGAGAGGCATTTTGAAATAAATTACCAAAACAATTGAAACTGGTGATGATGATGTAGGGTTATTTTGACAAAATTTGCAGAATTTTAAAATTTTCGGTGGAGAATGCCCCCAGGAATATAACACGAAGGAAACTTTGGAAATGTTTTTGTATTTTAATTTTTATTTTCCCTCACCTCCACGTTTGTGTATCTTTCCAAAGAGCTACACTGAACAGAAGCAAAATAACCCCAAACAAGGGTCAGTTTTCAATTACATGCCTCCTTAAATTCTACCACTTCAACCGAGCTACACAAACGGAGGATTCCTCTGGAGCAAGTTCCTGCCGCAGATAGATGTAGCCCCATCTCTCACTGAAGTCCATGGCAGGATTAGCCCGTCAGATTCCCAGATAGGAGCAGTGTGGGCTCAGCGTCACCACTGAAGGAGGTCAGTACAGTACTCTTCTTTCTACTCCGACGTCACACCTATCCCTGCTATGGATCACCTAGTCTGTGCTAGCAGCATCACTCGTTTTTATTCAGCCCCACCACCCAAAGGCCCAACCAAGCTCAGGGTTACTCTGCGCTGGGTGCCGTACAAACACATTGCAGAAGCTGCTCCCATGAGCTGAGTCTGAAGGCACCGACCCCTGCCCAAAGGGCTGTGACAAATGGGTTTATATACAAGATTTCCAGCGCACCTTTATAGCCTTCAACAAGAGCATCTGCAGCTAAGAGCCCAGGTTGGCACTAAGCCGCAGCTTCCACTCTCCGGGGTAGACAGCGGCGGCAATGCTCAGGCTAAGCGGGCAGGGGCCCGTGCAGGGTCCGGCCTCCACCAGCGTGGCAGGGCCCTTGGGCTCCTCGCTGCACAGCGGAGCCAGGGACTCCCGCACCGACAGGGCTGGGCGAGCACCACTGGCTCCTTCTCTCACAAGGCAGCACCTCGAGCCCCAGTGTTGTGGGAGCTGCTGGGCAAAACACAAGGGAGAGCCGAGCCGAGCCGAGCCCAGCCCCCCCCGCGGAGGCAGAGCCTGGCGGGAGCCGGGAGGCCCCGGCTGATAAAGCGGGGCAAAGGAAGCGTGTTCCCCCGCCCGGGACACTCTTGCTGCAGCCAGCCTGGCCCCGCGCCTGCCGCTTTGCAGCGCCCGCTGCCCGGCGCACATGGGCCTGAGCTTCGGCTTCCCCGCCCCCCCCGCCACAGTGTCAGCGGGAGGAGCCGGCCCGGGAGCCGGGCGCAGGCGCCCCTAGACGCGTCCCACCCTCCGCGGTCCCGGCGCAGCAGCAGCAGGAGGAGGAAGAGGAGATGGGCCGCTCCGCCGCCTGGTCGCTGCAGGCTCCGCGCCGCCCAGGGCTCCGGCCGCCCCTTCTCTGGGCCCTGTTCTGCCTCTGCGTCTTGGCGCGGCCCCTGCGCGCTGGGGGCTTTAAGAAGAGGGGGCCCACCGTGACTGCCAAGGTGACTCCAGCCCAGCGGCAGGAGGGGAGGGGCAGGAGCTCTGCCAGTTGCGGGTTGCTGACCCCTCTCTAGCGCCGCCCCCCCATTAAACCCTTCCCGTGGGGTGGGCAACGGGGGAATTGCACCGCTGACCCTTGGCTCAGTGTAAACCCGTCATCTGCTGTGCATCTAGCTCGGGCTCCGGTGTCCCCTCTGCCCCATCTGGGGCTCCCAGGTGTTTTGTGTTTTAACCTGTAACTCGGTCAGAGCAACAGCTGGATCTGATCGGGGGGGAGGGGTGGTAGTACCAGTGCTAACTTCTTGCAGCGTGTCACAGCTCCACAGCGGAGAGAGACATCCAGCCCACTCTTGTCGATGAAGAAAGTTGGGAGGAAAGTAGGGAATGATCGTGGTTAATAGCGGTTTTTTGTGCTAAGATCATGCACCCTATGTTCAGTATGTCCATGCTCCAGTGCCTGTATGAGCTGAGCTCAAGGGTGGGATCTAGGAACTCCCAAGTTCTGTCTAAGGCCTCCTCACCATATAGCCAGCTCATGTAATCTGTCTGTTTCCCTAGTCTATATAAACTGAGGATAATGATACTTATCGGTTTCATGCAGGCTGTTGTGAATATTAATCAATCTATTATTTGATGTTTATAAAACCTTATAGATGAATGCTACATATTGTTGTTGTTATGGATTAGATGACCTTTTTGATGTCTTATTTCTATGGGAGTATATAGCACTGGGTGGAATAGAGAGTAAATTCTCATGGGGTACACTGAAGTCAGTGGGAGTCCATTGAAGGCAACAAAGCTATGGTAACTTACATCTGGGATCTGCTCCCAGGAGCCCTTCTAATGTAAAGCACTGTAAGAGTGCAACATTAGCAAGATCCCTGCTGTGAATATGTGTTTGTACATGCAATGAACAGGCAAAATTGACACAGGAGTTAGTACTCGTGCCTGGTATCTCTGTTGCTTCAGTTGAGCCAGGAAAACACAGGAATTTCTGGATCAGATCAGTCCAGTAATCCTCTAGGCTGGTACACTGTCTCAACCATTGTCAGGAACTTCAGCTGAAGATGCAAGAAACTCTGCAATGGATAATTATAGAATAATTTTCTTCTTGGAGAATCTTTTTCCTAGCTCCAATCAGTTGGTGGTTAGCCTATGATTTGAACCGTGGAGGGTTATAGCTGTAGTTTATTTTACTTTGTATCTTATCTAATGGATGTTTTAATTATCCATATAAATGTTGACTCCTACCAAGTGGTTGGCCTTTCGTGGAAATATTATGCAAGTGGAATACAGTGGCATGAGGTTGCACTGGTACAACCTCATCTCAGCTTGTTATGGGGAATGAGAGGAAAAGCCAGGTGCCTTTAGGTATTTGACACAGCTGCAGTTCTTTAAGAATATTTTACTATTTCCATTATATGTGTTTTGTAATAACTAGCAAACGAGTCCCAGAATATCCTCTTTTAGCAGCTACCTGCACCATTCAGACTTTCAATAGCTAAACGTATTCCCCTCTTCATAATATTCATTTTATAAATAACTTTACAATACTTAATTGTATTTATGCTTTACTCTTCATTGAAGTACTATTTGGATCTGTTTTCTAGCATTTACAGTGAGTTGACTAGTGTTTTAACCATCTGTGAGTCAGAGCAGTCATACCCTACCTTCTCCCTCCAGGGCTCAGTTTTTTAAATCTTGCAGTATAAGAAGTTGGATCAGTTTACTGCTTTGCCATCTCTCCCTTGTGTTCTGTTAGAGTGGGTGGTTCTATTCTTACCACTACTTGCCAAAACTTGAAAAGAAGGTACTATGAGATTAGCCAGATATGAATCAAATGTAAAATGTAGTAAAACACTGACATTCTGGTATAAATTAAGAGAACATTTATCTTAATTTAATAGGCCTCTGTTGTTGCTTTAAAAGCAGTAGGCAGTCAATGAACCCTGCATCAGTTCTGCAGATCCTCCTCATAAACAGAAAATAATCTGCCTTAGACATGTGTAGGATGGAAGGTAAGTGGAGCTATCTGACTACCAGATGAATATGCCAAGCCATGTGGATATCTCAGGATGCTCACACCTGTTGGAACTGGTGTACTTCATTGTATGATACATTTGTGCTTCCTTTAAAAAAAAAAAAATCTGTAAGAGCAGAAGGGTAGACAGGATTTCTACTCCATGGTGATCAGAAACAAATGTGGAATAGATAATTGAAGGCAGTCATTGGAACAGGAGATAAAAAATCCACCCTTTTCTTAAATTTGTCATAGGGCCAGATTCAGCAAAGTGTGCAAACACAACCCCAGTTTTCATGGGTACAGTTCTGAAAACCTGCTCTCTAACTAGTATTGAATAATTCTAGATACATCCAGAAACTAGGGTGTTCATACCAAGTGGCAAGAAAATGGACTAGGTGGACCAAAGTCCCCCTCCCCTCCCCCATCCGCCCTTTGGACATCTCTGTAATCATAGTCAACCTTCATATTCAAAACCCCTTGTAAGGTCAAGAGAGATAACAGAAACAGCTAGTAGGAGAGAATGAAAGACCTTTTCACATAGGAAAGAGACCATAGACATTTAATGTCACTACCAAGCTAAGTTGTTGGCCACGTAATTTTTTGTTTCAGAGTAGCAGCCGTGTTAGTCTGTATTCGCAAAAAGAAAAGGAGTACTTGTGGCAC
Organism: Lepidochelys kempii; assembly: GCF_965140285.1. Classification (NCBI taxonomy): domain Eukaryota; kingdom Metazoa; phylum Chordata; order Testudines; family Cheloniidae; genus Lepidochelys; species Lepidochelys kempii. The sequence goes on along the minus strand of NC_136384.1, from coordinate 78,534,197 downwards.
CTTAGAGACTAACAGATTTATTTGAACATAAGCTTTCGTGAGCTACGGCTCACACCACATCACAATATGACACGCAAATACGGACGGGGGAGGGGCAAAGAGGACTGTTTTCTTAGCAGGCGCAAGTCTTTATTTAGATTTTTGTGAACTTAAAAGATATCTCACTTTCTGAGTTATTCCTATTTTTAATTCCTTTAGAATATCTGCATATTCAAATAAAATTGATTAATAGATTCTGGACTACATTAAAATACTCTAATTCATTAGCTGTCTTCAAGTGGTTTTTATAGAAACATTCTTACACTGCAGATTCTCTGAAGTGAGATGTCTAACTTCTCAAGTCAACATGTTTATTTCTCTAGGCAGACTTCTAAACTTGTGTTTTAGCAAGGCAACTGGCTTCTAACAGAAAATAATTATCACCGTTAATTAGCCAAATAAACTACATTGTGTTCACTTTTGTCTAGATGACCAATTGCTTTCAGTGATCTAAACAGTGTCCGCTTTAGTGTAAGTGGGTATATGCTTACCTGCAAGTGGATGGAAAACTGGCTTTTGAGAATCCGTGCATTGTAATTCCCCGTTGTTGTTCACATATCTGGAATAGCAGCATTGGTTGTTTAAAACTTTCCCCCTACCTTGGTATTCATGAATGCTAAAAGTGGGCATATCTTTACCAGCAAACAGTGGTTATATCTCCATATACGTTTCGGTATTGGCACCTGTGAAAAAAGCTCTTAGAAACCTGTCTACAGGATTGGTATTGTAACTTTATGTAGCTTTCTGTCTGAGCATTTTAAAGTGATGAATGAAACTCCAGAACTGGTATTCACAATGCTTAGCACATTCTTCTGCATAATTTGTGAATAAAGTGGCTTTAAGAGGTTTTTCTTAAAAGTGCATACTGTTTAGAACTCCGTTCACATAATACCATCCAAAGGCGATTTGCTTTAACACTTATAAAGTTTAGTCTGTTTTTATCATATTTGTATAATTTTGTTTTCTTCTTAAATATCCAGGTGTTCTTTGATGTGAAGATTGGCGAGAAAGATGTTGGCAGAATTGTAATTGGCTTGTTTGGAAAAGTTGTCCCAAAGACTGTTGAGAACTTCATTGCACTGGCAACTGGGGAAGTATGTTTGTTTTCTTTCTTTTACACAGCGTACAATTTTGGGTGGAGAATAAAAGGTGAAAAAGTACAGCTTTACAAAATGACATTTCAGTTGTGAACTTTCCACATTAATTGTCCACAAATTTTTCATTCTAGGGATACTAATGTAAGAGAACCATCTTATGGACCCATCTCTCCTACCTATAATCCCAAACTCCTTTCACAGCTTTGTTCTCAAAATTTCATTGTGCAGGCCATTAGATAGGTCTCTGCAGACCTTGGTCCTTAAACTATGAAGTTAATCCATCCCTAGATTGTAGTTGGGACGAATAAATTTGGGTGGTATAATCATTCAAATAGCAAATAAGGATCTCTTGAATTAGAAAGAATTTTGTAGCTTGGTGTCACTATCATGTAAATAGTATGCTTCTTCCATCCCTGATTCTGTGGTATCACAGCATAGCATGAGTAGCACTCACCCACATCCTACATTATTTTGTTTCATGTATTTTTGTGTCTTGCTGTGGTTTTGGAAAGCGACGGTAGTGGCCTATTACAAAGACTTTTCTTGCAATTTTCCCCTTATTTTGTTTATAATCTGTGAAACCCTAACATTCAGATTGATTTTCTCTTTCCATCTGCCATAGATAAATCTCCTGCATAAAAATGCATATATACTCATTGGAGCTTTATTGCTTTTCTTAGAAAGGATATGGGTACAAAGGAAGTAAATTTCATCGTGTGATCAAAGATTTCATGATTCAAGGTGGAGACTTCACAGCTGGAGATGGAACTGGAGGTAATATGCTTATTATCCTTCAACTCTCCTCCTAATAGCTTTACATGCAAGTTCAGCATAGTGAAAGAATGAACAAAACATTTAATTGAGTTTAAAATGGCTGCCAAAGACATTGTAGATACAGAAGTCTTTGGAAGAACTGATCCGGTATGAGGGGTCATGGGATATTAGCTACCAAAACTTTAGTTGCCAGATGTTACGTACAATTAAAGCTTCACAATGTTAAGTTTTCTGTGGTGATAGATCTTAAAAAGATATGTGCTGAGAATGTTTTTTAAAACAGTGGTGGGCTGCGCCAGAGAATAGTATGGCTTAGGAGAATAGTATAGGTTTTGAAAAGGATTCTTATGCAAATATGAGAGATCCATGATATTTGTGTATGTGGTGGGGCAAGGGGTTGCTCTGTTCCCACCCCCTGCATAAGTATTTTCTTTTTAACTACTTTCTAGGAAAACAGTTAAGTGGCTCTGAACAAAGGCAGTATTATCTACAGGGAGATAAGGTGCGAAACCTGTAATAAGGGCTGTATTCACATGAGGATGAGATTACTATACAGCAGGTTTGCCACCTGAAAATTTGAATGCAGCCTACACTCCTGCCTCCATTCTTCCTTCTCTTTGGGGCCTGTAGTAATGCTGCCACTTTGCTGTACAGGCTTCTTGGGGAATCTTTTGGAGTCTTTGGAGAAAACTTTTGATAATTTTGTTCATATCCTGGACTTGGCCTACAGTACAGCATGCTGGAATGCAGGTGCAAAGTCAGCACTGCAAGCTTCTCTACAGCTACATGCAGTTGATCATGTAGATCATCTAATTCCAAAAACTGATCCTTGCTCAGTGCTCCAGTGGAAGGTAGACTTCCCATCCTTCTCAGTCTCCTAGGGGAGAAGTTCCTTAAGGACTGCAAAGGATGAGGCATGGAACTAAATTCCGCATTGTTCAGCATCTTATGCCAATTTCTATCCTAACCCACTGGTACCCAAGTCATCCTTTTCATCCTGTAATTGAGTAAAGTTGTTTGTGCCAATCAGATTCTTGAGCAGAAGATTGAAAATGTCGAGGGTGAGAATTGCTTTAACCATTTAAAATAAATGTACCAGAATGGTCATACATCTTCCTGCTGCTACTTAGCTGATCAAAAGCTTCATGCCCAGGTCACTGTGATAGCCTTTAGTTACTTGGATTGGTTTCTGAAATGTGGGAGATAGATTTGAAAATTAAGTGTGCTCCACATTGTGTGTGGGTGTTTTTTTTTGTTTTACAGCAGATGATCTGGCTATTCACATAGTTCAGTCAACAGGAAGTGGCAGGAACAGGCTTTTTCTGGAGCCAGCACTTAACTGATAAAGGGCAGTCTCCCTTGTGTAGGAGGCATTCTTTCTTCTATTGTCTGTACTTTCTCGCCTGCCTGCCTGCTCCTTCCAAGCACTACCCGTTTGAGTTGTCTATATAACAGTGCTAGTGATTTCCCACTAGAACAGACTGTGGGGAAAGGGAAAGTACCAAAGATTAGAGCACTCAAGACACAATCTAGCAATGCAGTGAGCACTGTCTACTTTCTCACTGTATTACCATTAATCATGTTTATTATAGTAGTGTCTAGAGGCCAGCTTTGAATGGGGTCCCATTGTGCTAGGCACTGTATATACAGAGTAAGAGACAGATGATCCATGTAGCTTTCTTTTCTCATAACAGTGGAGTTTAAACCTCCACCAATTATTTTTTCCCTTCTAAATTCTCTGTTTTAGAAAACAGTGCAGTCTTTTCGTAATGAAATATATTCCCATGGATGGTAACTAAATTTGGGTTAGCCTAACGGACTCATTGTTTAAAAAAAGTAAGTCCTGTTAGAAAACGAATGGTTCAGTTATAAAGGTAAATGTTAAAACTATCACAAGACATGGCTAACTTTTTTCAGTAGCCCTTATTATCTTGTTTAAAACTCATTGTAGTGGGCTGAGCACATAGTCGTCACTAAACAAATAGTATTGTTCCACGTCTACTGGTAGGTTTTTCAAAGATACTCCTTTGTACATATGAAGTGTTTTGGATCAGAACACCTTTACTGTGGTGTGTGAAGGAGCTGGGATTACCCAACATCTGAATCTTAATTACTAAAAATTGTACTGTTTTTCCTGCTTTCTGAACCAAAGGGAAGTTTAATTCTATAGCTTTAATTATATTGCTGCTGGTACATTTCTAAACCTGCTTTTGTTTTGTGTCACAGGAACAAGTATCTATGGAGAGAGGTTTCCTGATGAGAACTTTAAACTCAAGCACTATGGAATTGGATGGGTCAGCATGGCTAATTCTGGTCCAGATACCAATGGTTCTCAGTTCTTCATCACTGTAACAAAACCTTCCTGGTTGGATGGAAAACATGTAGTATTTGGCAAAGTCATTGATGGAATGGTAGGTTTAAAAAATATAGTATCAAAGTGGATAGATCTGACCAAATTTGGCTGTTGCAACAATGTAAATCTGATTTATACCATTATAGTTGACAGCAGAATTTGGTCTCTATTATCTATAATGTATACAAGGCAGAGAAATGTAAAGCACTTAACTTTGAAATGTCCTATGAAATAACAAATGTTCATTGCAGAAATTGAAACTAAGTAGTCACTTTGACCTTCATATTTCCTGATGCACGCGACTAGTGTGCTTCTGACTGACTCCTTTATAGGCTGGTGGCAGGTAATTAGTGCTATTAGACAGTGTTTGGAATCCGTAGACCTTTGGATGTCCTAAATTGGAGAGTGCTATCCGAGTTCATGTTCCTCTTCCACTAATCTTGTTATCCATTTAATTTACTGGTTCCTCAAGCTGACACCTCAGTTTTGTAAAAATGGGTAATATTCTCAATGGTGGTGTCTTCTATAATAAGGAATCTTAGAGTGAAAATAAATTTATTCAGATATGTACTAACAACATCAGAATATTAGGTACACAGTTGCAAAATATTTCACTGACACTTGATTACTGTGAAAAAACACAAAATGCCTAATTACTGTACACAACCCTGCTGTATCACCCTATACCTGACTTCACTTACTGCTATTTGAGTTTGCCCTAACACCTTGTTTTCTCACTCTCCTCATTTCTGTTTTGAAGTAGACAGATGTAGAACCTATTCTATAGATATTTTCTATATAAAGCACAAAGACTTCATTTGATCAAATCTTTTAAGAGCCATAATAGCAGTTGAAACTTTTCTGGAGGATTCAGAGTAAATTTTAAATCAGAACTTCATTAACTGGCAACACCATCTCAGGCCAGATGATTGATAATCCTAGATATATTCTGTCCTTCAAAACAGTACTTTAAGTATGTGCCTGATCTCAGGCTTGTGTTTTCCCCTATACCCACCTGAGTGGATGTCATGACACTCGCTCAATACTTTGGAGTAATCATATAACTCCTTTCACACTCTCTGTATAAATCCTTTCTTACCTAACCCAAACACAAGTATGGTTTCTGATGAGAAGAAAATTACTATGCAGTCTTCATGATCCTGGGATTTATTTACTGATGATAGAGCATAGATAGAATTGTGTGTGCTTGTTAGCTTGATCGGCTGTAAAGATATTTTCAGTTCCTCCTTTGCTATGACATTAGGTGTTACCAGGGGACACAACATTTGAGTTCAGGCTTCTCACTAGATGGTGGGTTGTTATCTAAGCAGGCAACCTGGCTTAGTTTATGTGGGAACTACTCCTGAGGGAATTCTGCACCACTGTGCATGTGCATAATTTATGTCCCTGCAGATTTCTTTACTTCTCTGCAGAAAAATAACTTTCTGATGGGGAAGTCACAAGAGCAGGCATGAGACCTTCCCCAGCAGTATGTTTCAGGTGCCCAGGACAGCTGGCAGAGGTAAATCACAGTGGGGTAGGGGGAGGGATTGGGAAAGACCCAGCTGCTAGCTCCTACCCTGGGCCAGGCTCAGCTGCTAATCCTGGCTGGGCTGGGGAGGACAGGACTTCCTCTTCCCCTGTATGGCAGCCAGGCCTGTGTCAGACCTACCCCCAGATTTCTCCTCTAACTGTACGAAGCTCTGCAAACTCTCCCTCTGTGCTTCCTGCACCTTTTGCTCTTCAGCTGCAGGAAGAAGGATCGCTGTACAGGGAGCTGCTCTCCCATTTGCCCAACCCCTGTGCATCCAGACCCCCTCAATCCCCATTCCCCCTGCACCTTGACCACCCCAATGAGCCCCAACCAGCTTCACCTGGATCTCCATCACACTCCCCCAGCATCTGGACCCCCCACACCAAGATCCCCTGCCAAGCTCTATGCATCCCACTCCCAGACCCTCCCTTCCCTGCTGAACTCCAACCACCTTCACCTGGATCCCATTGCAGAGTCCCATTACTGTTGCACCCAGATCCCCCAATGAGCCACTCGCACCCATATTGCCCCACAGAACCCTCTTAACCCACACCTAGATCCCCACCCACTAAGCCCCTCCATATTTGGATCCTGCCTTGCTGAACGTGCCTGCTCACACCTGGCACAGAGGAGCAGGGCCCTGGGGTGTTTGGGGGGCAGGCTCACCCCTGAGTCTATGTCCTGGAGTGGGGAGCTGCACAGAGATCTCCCACGTCTGTGCAGCCAGTAGTCTGTGCTCCCCAATGCCACACTGGAGCTTCCACATTTATTTGACTAATAACATTTGCAGAATGCCCTCAGGAGTAGGGGGAACTGAGCATGAAAAGATCCAAGTACCAAAGCTGTAGAAAATTTATTTTTACACTAAGGTCACTTAGTCTTTTGCCTTGTGTTGGAGATTAGCAAACCTTGTTTTCTTTACTAAATTTAAGTGTTTTGTTTTAATAGTCTGTGGTGCATGCTGTAGAACTTCAGCAGACAGATGAACATGACCGCCCTCTTCAAGACTGTGTGATCGTGAACAGTGGCAAAATAGCTGTAAAAGAACCATTTATAGTTGAAGTAGAGGATTGATGAACTTACCAGCTACCCTGGAAGAGAAAATATAATGGCTTTTTCTTTTGGGGATAAAATTTGGGTGCAGATATAGATTATCCAGTGACTATTTCCATATAAATGCTCAATGCTATCAGCAAACAATGTGGTAAACTCAGCAGTTGTAAGATGTGCAAAGCATCTATGTATTTATGTTGAAACTTCAGGGAACCAACACCTTTTAAATATAAGGGACATCTCACTAAAACCTAGAGCTGGTCGAAAATCATGAAAAATTGTTTTCATTTAGCAGTGTTTGAAAATGGTTTCATTTTCTGTTTTGTTATGAAATTTTCCACATTTGTTACTGGCATTTTCATTGAAATTATTAAAGACCTGGTTTTCAGCATATACGAAACAAATATTCAAATGATTTCTGTAAGAATTTTAGTACAATCATGCAATCATCTGTGAAAAGCAGATTGATTTCAATGATAAATTTTTTCAAAATTTTTTGAAAAAGCCATTTTCAATAAAATAATTCTGGGTGAAAATTGTCAACTGGCTCTACTAAATACACATTGGTGCAGCTTTTCTAGAGATAAGGACACTATTACTAGAGATGGAAGTTACCAGTTCAAATCCATCTCCTGAAAGTGCAGGATCAAGTTGTTCCCTTTTCCAGATAAAGGATATATTAAATACAAGATTTAGCAAAGACAGAGCAGATCACTTTGTATAAATAAACTGTGGTTATAGTAACACATTTTAAAAAGGATCCTTCTCTTAATGCATGAGAGGTTTTATGTGCACAGCAATCCATGCCATGCAGACCAGAAGGAAACCAAAGTTTTCAAGTAAAAGGTTTGCTAAAAGCTAACGAGACTGCACTTTTGACTTGGATTTTTGTAACCCTTCCCGGCTATTGCTAGTAGACAAAACAAATTGATAGTTTTTAAACAAGGTATGTACAAAGGCTCAATTAAAGATTGTTGTATGGAATTTTTTATAAGCTATATATGTATGCAATATTAAACTTTTTTGTAATATGAGGTAAATTGTTTTTCCTTAATTTTCACAATCTGTTCTAAATAGCTCTGTCAAACAATTAAAAATTGTTATTAATCGCAACATCAACAAAATTGTGATTAATAGCAGTTTTAATCACACTGTTAATAGAATACCATTTATTTAAATATTTTTGGATATTTTCTGCATTTTCAATGTATTTCAATTACAACACAATACAAAGTGTACAGTGCACACTTTATATTTATTTTTGGTTACAAATATTTTAACCTTAAACAGAAACAAAAGACATAGTATTTTTCAATTCACATCATACAAGTACGTTATTGCAATCGCTTTATTGTGAAAGTGCAACTTACAGATGTAGAGGGTTTTTTTTTACATAAGTGCGCTCAAAAATAAAACAATGTAAAACTTTAGAGCCTACAGGTCCACTGAGTCCTACTTCTTGTTCAGCCAATTGCTAAGACAAACAAGCTTGTTTACATTTACAGGAGATAATGCTTCCCATTTCTCACTTTCAGGTGACACTGTAAATAAGAACAGATATTCACATGGCACTTTTGTAGCCAGTGTTGCAAGGTATTTATGTGTTAGCTATGCTAAACATTTGTATGCTTCGATCACCATTCCAGAGGACATGCTTCCATGCTGATGATGGGTTCTGCTCGATAATGATCCAAAGCACTGTGGATTGAGATATTTATTTTCATCATCTGAGTCAGATACTACCAACAGAAGGCTGATTTATCTGTTTTGGTGGTTCAGATTCTGTAGTTTCAGCATCAGAGTGTTTGTTCTTCTAAGACTTCTGACATTATGTTCCACACCTCGTCCCTCTCAGATTTTGGAACGCAATTCAGATTCTTAAACCTTGGGTCGAGTGCTGTAGCTATCTTTAGAAATCTCACGTTGGTACCCGCTTTGTTTTTTTTTTCAAATCTGCAGAGAAAGTGTTCTTAAATCGAACAACACATGCTGGGTTGTTCATCGAGACTGCTATAACATGAAACATATGGCAGAATGTGACGCATTATTTTTTTAGCGAGTGTCATCAGGATGGAAGCATATCCTCCGGAATGGTGGGCAAGGTGTGAAGGGGCATACGAATGTTTAGAACCACTAAAAAAGAAAATCAGCCTTCTGCTGGTGGCATCTGACTCAGATGATGAAAATGAACATGTGTCACTCTGCTCTGCTTTGGATTGTTATCTAGCTGAACCTGTCATCAGCATGGATGCATGTCCTCTGGAATGGTGGTTGAAGCATGAAGGGACATATGAATCTAGTGTATGTGGCATGTACATATCTTGCAACACCGGCTACAACAGTGCCATGAAAACATCTGTTCTCACTTTCAGGTGACATTTTAAATAAGAAGCAGGCAGCATTATCTCCTGTAAATGTAAACAAGCTTCTTTGGCTTAGCGACTGAGGACTTGTAGGCTCTAAAGTTTTACATTGTTTTGTTTTTGAGTGCAGTTATGTAACAAAAGAAACATTTGTAGGTTGCACTTTCATGATAAAGAGATTGCACTACAGTACTTGTATGAGGCGAACTGAAAAATACTGTTTTGTTTTTTACAGTGCAAATACTTTTAATGGAAAATACAAAGTGAGCACTCTACACTTTTGTATTCTGTATTGTAATTGAAATCAATATACTTGAAAATGTAGAAAAACATCAAAAAATTTATAATAAATTGAAATTGGTATTCTATTATTGTTTAACAGTGTGATTAAAACTGCCATTAATTACAATATTTTAATTTGAGTTAATTTGATTCCAGTTAATGGCAATTGACAGCCCTAGTTTTAAACTTAAGATATAGATGTCTATTGTGAGCTGTGCTGTAAAACTACTTTAACAGAGAGAATGAATCAAGATATAAAATTATCAGTATGGCATAGTAGGTAATACTTTTGTTTCTGCTGCTAAGTTCTGGGCTCATGAGGAGTACTGACAGTTCAGTACTTACTACAGCCACTGATAATTCTTTTAAAGATCTGTGATTCACTTCACAGGAGAGATTGTTTGGATCACAGTTAAGAGTAAATTCTCAATTTGAGATGCACAAGGTGCTTTATAGGGCTTATACTTGTATTTATGAATAGCCAATAGCCTGACTTCAGATTATATTTTCAAGCCTGGTAAAGAGTGACAGCTTTGCCCGTACCTAAGTCCCAAACGTTGCACGGTCTCATCAATCATCAAAACAGCTTCAAAATCAGTTTAGTGTTTGGCAGGAGGCACTATTGCTCCCTCAGGACTACACTATTATGTTAGGGCCCAATTCTGCCATGATGACTTGTGCTGAAAAGTCCTTCACTCCAGTTAGCCCTATGAATTATTTATATATTATATTTATTAACGAAGCAGCAATACAGCAGAACTGAATAATGTGATGTTCAAGATATATTTCTGTATAAACTTAACGCACCAAGGGGATGGTGCTGAAAATTGCTAATAATGAGGTTAAACATTTTCTCACTCTTCCAGTGGTTGAGGGGGGGCGGGGAGGGGGAAGATGGGGGAGAAATAGCTGTAGTAAGAAGCTTTGAAATGTACCCTGTTAGGCTAGAAAGGGAGTACAGATGATACATTCACAGTTCATATGCTCCTGTGTGCATGTTCTAGTAGTTTATTTTACAGTGTAATATCCAGTAATGGACATAACAAATTTCAAGTTCATCTGAACACATAATTTTTAGTTATTTTACTAGTAAATGATATCCTTGCTTGATCTCACCAAAAAGTGGTGTAAACTGTGGTTCACAAAATATAAGAGATTAAACACAGAGCGTAAATTGGCTTGGAAATTAAACACACGCTAGAAGTAACAACTGAATGAGGTTGTTACCATAAATGTTATGCCAAACTTCCAGGTGGTTAGAATGCCATAGGAGTTCTCTATAACCAACATCCTGAAACAAAGCTACATTGCAGAAGGTGGAAACTCCCTATCACACAGAACTTGACACTGTTCTACCCAAACATTAAGGTGTAGATTTGAAATATTTACCTTTTGAATACTAATGCAATACTTTAAGTTGCATTTAATTTCCAGTTAAGCAACTTCATTTTTTAAAATTACTTTGTAGTCTCTCTCATACTGTCTTCAGTGCCAGCACTTTCAATGCATTCATTGCCAGCAATGGGTAATGCACTGGGACTATCCTGATGTAAAAAAGGATTAGTGTAATTTGTAATAAAAAAACAAGCAATATTAGTAAAGCTTTTAATTCTTTTCAAAGATTAGTGTAATTCAGTGTATGACTGTCATTCTTTAGTATTAAATATTAGAGTATGTATATACATTAGTTTAAATATGGAAACAAAGCTCTTCCGCTTATCTGTTTTTTTAAAAAGCCCAAACTGTAGTGACCCTGATTTTAAAAGCTATAATGTATGGAATTAAATTAAGGTGGTGACTTTTGCCTCTTAGAATTGCTATCATGCCACAGAATTTTGCTTATGTCAATTTTCTTTTCAAGACTTGCTTTAATTTCTTCTATCCACGCACCACTTCTACCTGGGCAGTAGATGAGGATAAAATATCCCATGGAGAACTCCTTCAATAACTACATTTGGAAAGTCATCTGAAAAACAGAAAAGAAAAACTGCTTTCTTATGTATGTCAATACCATATAAATGCTTTTGTGGAATTTAACAAGGCAAGGACTAGTATAATTTAGGATATTGCATCACTATAGTGTTTATCCCTGTTGGGAATGTACTATTAGTAATGCTGTTTCAGCACTAAAGCCACTTTAGTATAGCGTAGGGCATTGCATAAATGCGTTGCCAGATTTGTAGCTTATTGATTTAAAGGGATGTTCTAATACCTAATGCTGCTAGACTCCAGCTCTTTATCTGAATCTTTTCTCACAAGGAAGATGGATTACACTGGCAATTCAATTTCTAACAAAATCTCAATATACTTGAAGGAATTCCAAGATTGCTACTGGGAATACTTTACAGCAGTTTTTCCATTGTGGTTTATAGCAATGTTTAGTCCAAGTGGACTTGAAGGTGCCTGTGCCATCACAGAAACTTCTCAAGAGCAGTGAGATTGTAGACTGGCTATTCAACATAAAAAGGCAAGTTCCTTACAAAAAGTGATCCTGTCAAATTTGAAGGGGAACAACCCATACACAAAATATTTTCAGTGCAAATGCAAAGGAAACAAACACCATTTTTTCATGTTAAATTTACCTTAGTAAATAAAATTGAAACAGATTACCTGATGAAAGAAAGTAATAGACCCACATAGAGGCAGGAAGGCTATGTGTTACTAAAAGAAAAATATTCTCCAAATGTATTAACTCCTACCTGTCTAAAATAGAGTGACTTTCTTTACTCCCTTGACAGTAAGAGTCAGAATTTCTCACTCCATCTTACATTATTGCTTAAAATTGAGTTTCAAACTTGCAGTGCCAGCAAACTAAGAGGTGGGTTAAACTCAGAAGATACAGCTGAATAAACATCCACAGATTATTTCTTTGATGTTCCACACTTCCAAAGTAAGTTTCTCCTTCAGCCACCAGCCTACAGATATGCATATAGGGCCAGATTCAACTCCCATTAAAATCAGTGGAAAGATGATACTTGACTTTAATGGGAATTGGATTGTGCCCATTAATAACTTTAGGGCCATCAAATAGAGTAGGATGTTTCTGCAAATAATGTATTATAAACCTCTGAGTACCAGCACTGTAAATTACTAATAAATTAATTTGATTATATATCATAATTGATGTTAGAGATTTGACCAATAGACTCAAGGATATTTTTAGGTGAATGTATAACTAACAGAGACCTTTTCAATAAGCAGCATATGGGTGATTCTCCTGATTTCTGATGGTGGATAAAGCATTATTACAAATCACTCATTGACATTTTGAGGCCAGTAATGATTCTACAAGTCCTGAAAGCTCTGCACACTCAAATCACTTTTCTAGGATAATTCCACAATATTGTTATCAGCAGTATTAGAATACACATGATAAACATGATCCAGTGGTTTCACTCTAAATCAAACCCTGAAGTTTCAGAAACCTGTTTTTCTGCTAGTTCTATTATATACATGACATACAGTACATATGGGGAAATTGTTATTGATTTTATAAAATGATACCATTTTACAGTGTCAGACTCACTTTGAGGCTTTGCTGAATAAAGCATCTACCATATCATTTTAAATCTAGTATGTAAACATATTGAAACAATCCCACAGGCACTTTTGAAAATGCTTGGCTTTAGACATCATTCACCATTAGACCAATTTTCCATGAAGATACAGGAAGTTTAGGTCTATTATTCAATAGGAACTTTAGCAATTTGGTCTATTAGGCTAGTAGTTTAGATTCTGGTCCTTTTAAAACCCCTTTCAACTTTTTGGGTAATAGATATTTTGCACTTTTTTTAATTAAAAGAAGAGAACCCATCTTATATGAAGAATGTGTTCACAGAGTTAAACCAATGTTACATGCTTTATGCAACAATGATTCAGAGTCTGAAAATCAAGACTTGTGATCCTAAATTCATTAGGCAATTTTGAAAATCTCCCTTACAACAATATTAAAATCCAGTGCTGATATAGCTCTGAGTTCAACATAGAACTATGTCATTATGTGCTATAAAGTTAAGTATATAAAAAGTGCCAATTTAATATTTTTACTGTTGGTTAAGACACAGGAGATTGTTCTCTGGTTTACAAGCCAACATTCTGCAAGAATCTTCAAATTCAAATTAATTAGGGAGTTTGGACAATATAAGGCACCTTGCTTTCTCAGGGTTCCTTTTCATGAATGAGAGAAATGGAAGCAAAAGTGGAGGAACTGAGGATGACTTCTTCCCTCTTCCAGAGAAGTAAAAGACATCTACAAAGAAGCAACCAACCGTTCCTGGTGCAGTTCAGAATATGCAGCTCTTCAGGGATGATTTTTGCCAATTAAAGCACCAATCCTGCAAATGATTACACAAATGCTTAACTTTAAGCATGTGAAAAGCTCTGTTGATTTCCTGACCCAATGCAGTCCATAGGATTACCCACATGCTTATTGAAACATATGCACGTGTTTGCAGGATTGAGGTCTGAAGATATGACTCATAGCAGTGAGTATGAGGCTACATGTACACTACACACCAGAGTTGGTGGTGTGTAGTCTATGCGTAGCTACATGCCGCCGTGAAAAGCAAGCTGTATCCATACTGTGTAGTGTGTAGTTACACATCAGTGAAAATCTCCAGCAGCCGGGAAGCATCAGGGAGAAGCTTCAGCAGCTCCTTGCTGCCAAGAGCCTCCCACTGGAGCAAGGAAAGGTTCTGGCAGGGGGAGGAGCAGGGGAACCCCCCTGCCAGAGCGTTTCCCCTCTGCTGGTTTTTTGCCCTGCGGTGCGGAAGGGCTCTGGCAGCAGGGAGCTGCTCAAGCCTTTCCCCGCTGCCTCCCCCCGCCAGAGCCTTTTCCCCCTACTGGAATCTTTTCCTGTGGTGGAGAAAGACTCCAAGAGCAGGGAGGCAAGCGGGACACTACACTGCTAAAAATAGCAGTGTAGACAGGGAGACACGGGTTAGGAGAGCCATGTAGGGTATGTACGCTAACATTTGGGTCATGTCTTTACTCTACTCACCTAAGCTGTGCCTCACCAGCTGCTCTGCTATTTATACCCAGCTAGGCGGGCTGTGTGCATATATACACTACATGCTCCCAAAAGAAGCATGTACTGTAGATGTACCTTCAGAGGCAAGGTCTACAGACTCAGGCTTGCACTACTGTGCTAAAAATAGCAGTGTAGACATTCCTGTTCAGGTTCTTAGACCCACCCTTTCACCAGGTTTCAGAGACCATCTTCTAACTCCAGTGGGAACATCTACACTGCTATTTTTAGGGCCATAGTGCAGACCTCAGAAGCCCAAGTCAGTCTCTGAGACTCACTGCTGCAGGGTTTTTTCCCCCCGTTTAGTCCAAATCACTTCTGATTCTGAAAGAGTCTAAGAGTTGTGGTTTATTCAAGGGGAAAAAAAGTGAATGCATGTCATTTAACATTCATTTATGGTGTGGAGAGGGCTGACTGTTGTCAGTGAGCGAACTAAGATTTATAAAATTTTTTTGTAAATATGAGGGATAGTGCCTTAGATTTCATTACTTTAGAGCCTCCCACCAGTTTATAGCAGCTATGAGCCCCTTTGGGCAATTCACAGTGTTTACTAATTGTGCCTCTTGGCATGTGTATAAAAGTGTGATTTTTGAAAAGTCAAAGCACAAGCTGAAACCAAGAAAGCTGAAAGTCACACTAGTAGCTTCAAACCTTAATAACTAGTAAGTTATCACAGTTTAAGCTCCTGAGAGCCTTATTTTTTTTTTTTAAAAAAACATAAGCAATTCATGTGGTAAAGGTTTCTTTTTGACAACAGAGAGATGATAGCTCCCCTTCATAGAAATTTTAGGTACCTCCAAAAATTATAACAGGATTTTCCAGGTGGGTTTGGCTAGTTTGCAAAAATAAATCCCATTTATAGAAAAGACAGTCTGTAAAAATTGAGTCTAACTAAAATGGAGTCAAATGTTCATGAGTGGTGAGTAAACTGTGAAGTTAAGGTTGCCAACTGTCTAGCAGCACAAACCCTTTCCCTGCCCTCCCTGAGGCCCCACCCCTTCTCCAAGGCCCCATCCCCACTCACTCCATCCCTGGCTCTCCCCTCACTTACTTTCACTGGGCTGGGGCAGAGGGTTGGGGTGTGGGCTCTGGGGGTGGGGCCAAGGAGTTAAGAGGGTGGGAGGAGGCTCCAGGCTGAGCCTGGGGCAGCAGTTTGGGGAGCAGGAGGGGGTGCGGGCTCTGAGAGGGAGTTGGGCTTCAGGAGGGGGCTCAGGGCTGGGACAGGGGGTTGGGGTGCGGGAGGGGATGAGGGGCGCAGGTTCCAGGCGGCGCTTACCTTGGACGGCTCCCGGAAACAACCAGCATGTCCAGCTCCTAGGCAGAGGCGCGTCCAGGTGGCTCTGCCCGCTGCCCCTGTCTGCAGGTACCATCCCCGCAACTCCAACTGGCCGCAGTTCCCGGCCAATGGGAGCTGCGGAGTCAGCACTCAGGGCAGGGTTCAGGGGCAGTGCATGGAGACCCCCCGGCCAGCCCTGCACTTAGGAGCCGGACATGCCTTCCAGAAGCCGCACGGAGCCAGGGCAGGTAGGGAGGACAGGACAAACCAGGACATCATAATACTGAGCTTGTAATTTCTAAAACAGGATGGAGAAAATAGACTCTTACAGATTTTTTGAATAAAAATCATGTTCCACATTATGCTGATTCATAGTATGATAAATCAAAAATTGTTCTGAGAGGTGAACTGGAAGCAGCTAAGGGCTGCTGAACAATTAGTATAAATAAAAACTTGTTGCATTGACTTTTTTTTTTACCTGCTATATGAAAACCTAAGAACTGTGTTTCAAGGCCAAAAAAAGCCTTGGTGAAGCCCTGAAGAGTTCTTTGTGCTGAACACCATTAACTAAATCTCAACACATCTCACACATTAGAACAAGCCATTTCAAAAGAAACCACCACTTAAATTCAATATTAAATTCCCAGTGACTTAAATAAGAAAGCAAGTATGGTCATTCTTCGAGTACAAGTTAGAATAAAAAATTTAGATGTCAAAGTGTTGCAGAAGCTTTAATAGGAGTCATAGAACTAAAAGCCTGTGTACTGATTTGAAAATTTAGGGTGTTATCTGTATATTTTAAGACAATTATATGTAATTTCCATTCTTTGTCTCTCAAGATTTTGCATGAAATTTAACAACATTCAGAACTTTTTTTATTTTTTTTTTTAAAAAGCTTAACTTGCAAATTGCTTATCCAATTATCCAGAATGACTTTTAAACAAATCTTTGAGGAAATGAAGTGCAAAAAAATGAGGATCTGATTACTTTACTTCCTAGACTTCTTATTTGGCCCCAAAATCAAAATCAACTAATCTTATGTAAGTATGTGGATAAAATGGAAATGGTGCAGTATAGTTAGGCTTGGAAGCATTCGATTTTTATCAATAAATGTTGGTAAACACTGATTTCACTGTACACACAGAGAAACCAATGAAAAATATTTCCAGATAGTAACTGAAACCAAAAGGCAAAGTAAGAGAAGTGCTGTTTGAAGACTTATTAGAGTTTGATTCACGGATATTTATTTTGTATATTTTGACGTGATGTTGACAATTTGTGTTTTAACCATTATAAAGTTTTAACTATTTTCATCTCACTGTCTAGCATCATTAAATAATTATTGTCTGACCCCAGCCAAATTTCCCACAATTGGTGAAAATTTAAAAAGAGAAAAATCTAACCCCTCCCCCAAAAAACCTTAAAATCAACATTGATATCTGTTGAAATGATCAAAAAATCAAAATCAAAATCTGCAAAGCCTAATTATAGTTTGTGGAAAAAAACACTGTTGAGTGTTGGTTTAGCCATTCCGCTCCTCCAGAATAAAATGAAAAAGGCAGAATTAGTTTTTAGTGTCTGCAAAATTCTTCTCCAGTTTTGGGGTGGAATCCTGGATCTCTTAAATTCAATGGCAAAACCTCCACTGACTTTAATGGGGGGCAGGATTTCACCCTTGATGTTTATTGGTATACTACACTTGCACATACTTTATTCGGTAAACTCAAAGAATGAAAGTTTCAGTAATTGCACTCTGCTTTGCTGGAATCCAGGCCTGAAACTGGAGGTGTAGTATAAGATAGGAATCATGTACATAGCATTCTAGTTCCTATGATTTTATCATGAATGTCACAATATTTGATGTTTAGAGTCCCAGCTCCTGGATTCATGTGGCTTCTTGAGAATCTCAGTTTAAAAAAAAAAGTTTTTAGCTCTCATGGTTTTGGAAAAAATCTTGAAAATGTGAAGGAAGTGCACTCCAAAGGCTGAGAAACCAAAGGCAAATACAAAGAACCCAACCTTTATTATTATTATTTTAAATTTCCTGATTTAAGACAATCTTATGATTTCTTAATGCATGCTTTGAACACCTGGGGGATTTGCAGAGCCATGTGGGGAAACCTCCACAGTGTCATCTTATTTCCAAAGCTGTCTGCTTCATTTTTGTTACTAGCCTACATTCAGGCAAACAGAGCTTAATAAATAAGTTAGAGCAATTTGTTAATTTTTTTTCTCACGGGAAAATCCTAATTTACAGTTTAAGTGGAAAATTCTCATACTGAAATTTACATATACACAAAAGTACATTTTCTTGTACAAAAGTGTGGAAAAGGCAAAAGATCTATCAATTGAAATGAACAATGTAGGAACACTGTGAAATATGTGCCAACAATATAATCTCTGAAGAAAACACAAAGAAAAAGTCCTTGAATTATTTTTACAAAGGGGAGGGGGGAAGAGTAAAAGAGATGGTGGATTACAACTACCTCTTCCAAATGTGCTTTTGAAATACATATTAACCGATCAAGGGTAACGTAAATATCCTCCGAACACATCTAGTACGCTCAAAACATACAATCTTTTAAAAAAAAAAACCTACAGTTTAGAAATGAGGAGAAATGACAATAATCCAAGTGGAAATACAAACATGCTCACAGCAGCTAGACTGGTGTTTAGGGAAAAAGCACTTAAAAAAGGACTGTACCTTTAGATCAAACCCTGCAGGCAAAAGAACCCACACAGTCAACAAAAAAAGAGAAGCAGTATTTTACATCCTTTTATGATTTGCATCCACAGTAGGTTTGGTTAGGAGAACAACTGAGAGAAAAAAAATTATATCTTCGTATAAATCATTTGCCCCAATTCGGATTTTAAAGAGCTTTATATAAGAACTACTGGTTTATTGGCAGATCAGTAGAATTTGGACCAGTATCACTCGGCAAGGCCTGTATTAATAATAATGTGGTTTATGTGGTGTAGGGTCAGATCAGTAAAGAGCTGTTAACAGATGACAAGTTTGATTACCGTTGGCTGTAGGCAAGACATATGGATCCCTTAGGAACAGCAGCACAGGCTGGTGGGACAGTTTGCTGGAAAGGTCAAGAACAGGAATGTCAGCATCAAGGGATGGTAAACAGGATATAGTACAAACTACCTTTGATAAAGTGAGGTGACCCAAGCTGCTCAGGAATAACGTCAGTATGTTTATATCCCCAAACTCCATGCAAAGGAGAAAATTTTCTGGGAGCAAAGCTCACTGTTGCTTAGTGATACTTAAAATGACAGCTTGAAATTTGAGGTCAAGAGGTCACACTCCACTGTGGTGATGGTAGTGGTGATGATGGCTTTAAGCCACATTGAGCCCTCCTGATTCTGTGCTGTTCTGTGGTACGTAAGAATATTTAGACTACCATCACCTCTACATTAGGTTAGCCTCCTGGGCTGCCCAACAGACCACAGAACTACTTGGAATCTTTGCAATACTCCTGCCCCAGATACTACCCCAGCACACCCTTATGCCAAGGCTTCTGAGTGTACAACTGGGAGGCAGCCTTATGGCTGCTGCCAACAATAGCTATGTCAAGGGAACCCTCCCCGGCCAGTAGCAAGGCTGCTAAGGCCGCTTCACACAGCTGACTCTTTTACGTAGAGTAAAGGAGCCAGAACAGTAGTAGGTTTTTTCCTTTTTAAACGAGAGAAGTAATTTCAGGTGCTATATCTGAATGTCCTTGCCAAGCTTTCAGATTTTACAATCACATTTTCCTGGTTTTAGTTTTTACTAAATGTTCATCTCCTCCCATGTGAAAGACCCATGCAAACAACAGGAGCAACTGACTGACTGACAGTATCCAGAGACACCGAATGTATGCAAAGTTCTGTCAAAAGCATGGAAACAATCTCAATTTTTTTTCAATTATAGTCCTGTTACAAACAACACCCAGCATAGGGTAAAAATGTTCACAGAGAGAGTTAAGCTGAAGGTGTCCCTTTATGTTTCTGTAAGAAATTCCAGAATATAAATTAAAGCGAGAGGTGTGCAATTCATACTACAAACAGATCTGGTCCAGCTTATGAAACCAGATGCAGTGTTTAATAAAGTCACCAAAATTTAATGCCAAACTATTGCAATTTTGTCAGTTGCTGGAACAAATGTTGGATGCCCTTTACGTATGTACGTATGTACGTGTGTGTGTGTGTGTGTATAATTACTTCAGTGTCCTTATTTTATATATTAGTAGACTGTCAAAGTAAGCATGGCTTTTATTTACTTACACCACATTTAGTTGTCTAGAAATGCTAGCCGTAATTGTGAGTTGCTCACCTTGATTCTTCAGATTCTGTTTCATCAAAAGAACTAAAACAAAAATGCAGACAAATTAGATTATGTTTGCTTATAACAACATTAACATACAACTCCATATACAAAGAAAGCTGTTAATAATTGCTACGAAAGGAAGGACCCTTTTTCTGGTCAGTGGCTATGTAATGCAATGCAATTAATATGGAAGAACTCTCATGATTTTACTGTGATCACAGCTTGTAAGTGACAACATATATTTCACTGGAATAGATTCACATGCATAAATATATAAAAGTGATGGGGTACAATTCCACTGAGAGATTCTGGTTGACATCATTAACTACAAGAGAAGAGTGTCAAGTAGCTTCTCCCTAAATCACCAAAGCTGGCATATTTACATTTTTGGGGGGATAATAAAGTTAGCACATTTATGTTTCACATTAATATTGACAGCAGCATAACTGATAACATTACACTAGCTATAAGTGACATATGTTTGCTGTTATATGAGCATTTTCAAACCAATATCAAGTATATGATAAGTAAAGTAATCCCTACGTATCTTAAAGAGATTCTGTATGTACTGAACGTGAACAATGATTTCCCAAGCTCACAGTTTGGAACTACAATTACAAGGTATTGTGAAAAATCATGACCCAGATCGAAGTCTTTTTGGAAACACCCATGTAATGGAATACAAAAGGATGTGAGGCTGCCCTGACAGTTTCCTTTGCATTCTTCTGCTGAGGTGGGGGCAGCGTTTACTACAGCGTGGGAGAAAGCAAGGACCTGACCCACAAACCCTGTCCAAGATCCCTTTGTCTCCACAGTAGTTCTGGTCTGCTGTGGCTCTGGCCCCACTGACCGATAGCACAGCTCTGCAGGCAACTTCCTTGACCACAGTTAGGCTTTGGGAGTGAGATCCTTACCCCCACTCCAGCCACTTTACACCAGGTAAAAGGGCTGTAGCAGAATAAAGAGGCTCCAAAACCCCAGATCTGCTTGGGGAACCCCTGATGCAGGAACTGTGGAAGACAGTTATAAGGCCACTTTCCTAGGACCATCTCACAAGCCCTGGTATGCTAGGGAAAGGGTTGGGGCAGGAGGGTGTGTTAGGGGCAGGGCCACAGCACACAATACTGTAGGGATTCCGGGCAGTGATACAACCTGTAGGGCAGCCAAAGAAGGGCTCTTTAAATTACTTCAGGGACTGCGCTGCCTGCAGGTAGGCTCGGGATAGGGATGGCACAAACATGGCTTTAAACCTCTTTACCCACCCTCCTTCCCCAAGGCTATGAGTTTTGTGTTGTACCTCTTAGAGGCACAGCAGAGAATCACACCCTAAGAGTGGAAAGTACAGCAGAACGTAATATAATTTGACTATATTATTCTGGAAATCTCTGGTATGCTTAAGGGAGGATAATGTGCATCTTCGTGCCTCCTTCATCCAAACCAACCCTGAACCCTTTCCTGGAAGGGAATTGTGGACACCATGGAGATGGCTGATCCCCATTTCCACATGGAGATGGGAGAAGCCATGCAGTGAGTTACAATTTGCCCCCATATAAATAAAAGCAGATTCCAACCCTCCCTCCCCCCACACACATGCCACAAACTGGAAATCTTGTGGACTTCTTTTAAAAAATTTTTTGGTAGGTATTTCAAAGGTCTGTTAGAAAATCCCATTTTTTCTATCTTTCTTTCATCTAAGCCTGTTTCTGCTTTGCTTTCAATGGATATACAATAAATGTCACCCTTTTGTCTTTGTACAGGATGTATTTTATTTTACCAACTTTTTATAGCTACGCAAATACACCCACAATGAAACTAATGCTCCTTTTAGTTACAGTGGTGTAAGTTACCAGCAAGTCCATTTTAAATCAACGGTGTTAAGTCGTCAGAGAACTAATACAGCGCGAGAGGAGACTCAGCTGTGCCTTGTTTTTCTGTACAGTTGGAGTTGTTTTAGTTAATGAGTTCTTACCCATAACTTTCTGCCTTTGGCAGAGAAGGGACATGCCGAACATTCAGGAAGTCTAGAAATATTTTGGGGAGATCTTCATTTTCTAAAATGATAGTCTGTAATACAGAAAATACACAATATCATTCAGTTCTTTTCTCATTTTTTTATTTATCCTCTAACAATAACTTTTAATAAGCAAACCACAATTACTCCAATTCTTTTCTAATCACACAAGTTTACTAAAGTAAACATCTTCCAATACCACAATCTGTGTTACTAAATTTTGAGATTATATCAGATTATGGTGCTGCAGCCCTGCCCTTTCCCATGCCAGTATCATTGACAAACATTTACCCAAGAAAAGGTTTACTATAAGTTTGAATCTTAAATTTGATTTTTGGTACATTCACTTCAGAATAAAATTTTGATTTTGTTGTCCCCTTTAAAAATCAAAATAAACAGCAGCACACGCTTAATGACCTCCGCTACTTCATTTCCAGCACTTGGAAGTATCCCATCCATCATGGCAGTAGGAAAAAGGAACTCTCCTGTGTGTTCAGGGGCTTACTCAGTGTTATTAATGCAAGATTTAGGGAATGTTAACAAGGTGAGTTGTTTGTTTGGCTTGACAGATTGGCTTACAATGCACTGGTCACATCTATAGTGTGGTCACCAATGACAAAGGCCTGGTGAAAGAGGTACTATCTAGACCTGCCATACTGTTCCATATTAATAATGTATGGCCTGGAATCCATTCCCCTTCCCAAATATTTTTCACCAAACAGATGATTTGTAGTTTTATGAGTGAATTAGTAAATTAATTAGAAATAGATTTAATAGAAAAGGATTTTTAAATACCCATTCCCCATAAGAGACAGGCTGATTTTTTAAGAACGCGATAGACTTCTACAGTTTTATAGTAACTAGTAGGAGGCAGTTAGTTGCTAGTCTCCACTCCTCACATAAGACAAAAGAGTTTACAAACACATGTCATGGTTTCTCCGGAGGATTAAGGCCCTATTCACTTGTCACTCATACTGCTGAACATCTCCACTTGTTACTACAAAAGTCATACCTATGTACGGCACTTACAGATAAAAGGCACAGTCACTCTGCTGAGGAGCTTTCCATCCCAGAGGCCTAATCCAGCAAACAATGCATATGAGTAACTATACTCACATGAGTAAAGTTTGATCAAAAGAAACTACTCACACAAGTAAAGCTGCATACTGTGCTTGCAAGACTAGGCCCTTGGTTAGAACAGAACCATTGTGACAGGGTGAGAAAACAAGAGGCAAGGGTTGGTAATAGAAGGGAGCATTACACTATACAAGCTCATGAGACAACATTCCTATTGTATGTAATCTAACCTTACACAACACAAAAGCTTTTCTCTTCAGTTTGGTCAACGTGCTGCAGTAGTACATGTGGGGCAAGAGCAACTCAACTATTTGTGTAACAAAAAACCTAGTTAAGATTCACAAACATTACCATAAAATATGGGTAGATTTAAAAATAGAAGTACATTTTAAAATAAGCTATCCGCACATCAGTTCTTTTTTTTTTATTCTTCTTTCAGGACCTGAGTTCAGGGTTCTGTATTTCTCCAGCAAGAGCTGGTGTCATAACAACACGTTTAATAAAAACAACCCTCGATCAGAGAATGCAGCTCCCAAACTGTTTTACTGTGACACCACCTCTTACAAGAGAAACAAAGTTCTCAAGTCTTGGCTGGTACAAAGCCTTTCAGTTCACCTTTAAATGAGGATGCATCATTAACTGCTTCTTCATTTACATTTTGTGAAATCAGCACTACGGTGCTGTAAAATTCATCTTGCTCTGCATTCAAGTTATGCATGGGAGGAGGGGTAGAGGGGGATGCATATTCAAAGGACATGTGAATTGCATAACAATGTGCACTATTTGCTCAAACCAAAACAATTTACTAATATTAATCAATTTTGCACCAAAAATCGTGTGTGCAAGAGCTGCTTCAGGGCATCTCTAATTTATGCACAATCCCTTAGTTCCACTTCTTGAGCTTTTCATACCATGTTAGAGCAATTTGCGTGACTTGGTGAGGTCAGCTGCCGGTAAACTTAGAAGAAAGAAGAGATGGTGGGGCAAGGGGAAGGACATGCCACTGACAAGAGAAGTTGTTCTGATGATGCTAAAATGTTATTGAAGCAAACTTATTTGTTGTTGCTGCTGCTCACTCAGTTATCATTCCAAGTCAAATCAACCCAAGCCTGGACAATAGTTACACAGCGCCCCAATTTCATTAAATTTGTTTAACTGCAAGGCTCCAGTGAACATTATTTTGTTAGACATTTCAGGATCTTACTCCCATTAGTTTAGCACCTGTTCAAGCCCTTTATTTCGATGACCAGCAAACCTGAAACTGCAGAACTGCAAGACAGACAGACATAACCCACCTTGATTTGATGTGGCGTTTTGTCAGACTGTCATGAAGCAATGAAATAAAAATATTTTGGTATGGTTTCATTGAACTACAGTACATTTTCCAGATAATGCATGCCAAAAAGTCATAGCTATATTTTACATACAGTACTTCCAGAAACATTAAGGAATAAATCATGACATTCTGGAATAATCCTAATTTGGGATCAAATTTTCTGCTGGCCCAGCTCCACTGACTTCAGTGGAACTGGGCTAGTAGAGAATTTGGCCCTTTGATTTGTATGCCATATAATGGAAGGGCTGCAAGAGAAACTGAAAACAGGGAAAGACAGCACAGATGACAACTGACCAACATATGTAAAAATTCTAATCTTTGCTGTATTTCTTTTAGTCTTGTAATTTAAAAAATTAATCAAATAAGTAGGGGCTGCAATCATAACTAGTTCCATTTACCTGAAACCACCATTGCAATCATAAATTTTAGACTTTCTTATTTAGAAAGTTATTTAAAGAATGCATATATTACAAACCATATTCTCCTTAATCTTTACATAACAGATAAGAAGAAGAAAAAGTGCTTCTCCTTCTATATAAAATGAGTGATAAAACACATACAAATAAACCCATTTTTCAGTCCAGCATGTGGTTATACATTTTAGATAGGAGCACAGTGAGCTATGTAAGACTTCTGTTACAAACTCCAAGACATATCAATGAAACAGGAAAAGATCACAGTAGCGTTATAAATTAATGTCTAGAATTTTCAATGTATTTGAACTCACTTAGCAAGACTATAGCTAGTCCAGTTCCAAACCTGTGCTGTTTTAACAAGTTGATTTAAGGAACAAGAGCAGCATATATGTTCTCGCTCCAAAATGAGAAGAGAATTAAAACACCTAACCCTACTGAAAGCAAATAATTTAGCAAGTGACCCCAGAAATACATTTTTCAAATTGGTCAATACTATCTGTGTTGAGTACCATGTTTTCTTCATATATTTTAAAAAGCTGTTTACCAATTCCTGCCACATTTTAATAAGCTACTGCATGCATCTGAAAAATATAACACTGGAAATACTAGTGTTTACATCATTAGAAATGTCTTTTTTATCAAAAGGGTGCAATTATTATTATATAACACTAAAATCCAGATTTTTCTACTTTATCAGCTTCATAAAATCATGTTCCCTCAGGATGTCATTGATTAGTTGCACATGTTCTTTCAGTGACATCCCAAATACTTAATTGTCAGTTATCTTTTCTCCTTCAGCAAGTAAAACATAGTCACAAAACTGCAGAGGGACTTGTTCTGCCTTAACCTTAGCTAGATGCCATCATGCAGTGGAAAACAGTTCTAAAATATCACAAGATAATGCCCTCCAACAAGGGAGACATATAAACAGCATAATGATTTCCCACGAGTTTCCTTTTTAGAAAATTGTCACTAAAGCCAGCATAAATGGTGACATATCTTCACAGAGGACGCTGTGAAATCGAACACTGGCATTCTAGTTAGGTCCAAACCTACTCATCAGCCAATTATAACAGTAACTGAACATCTGGCTGAAAACTTGGACAAGACCAGTTTGCTAACCTTCCAAGACTGTGCTACAGGAATGCATTGTTTTCAGTGATTGATGATTTTTTAACAAAACAGTTTTAAAAATTCATTGCTTCCAATCATCTATCTTAGTTTCTCAAGATCTGTGGAGCACCTTTTAGTTAGGAGAGTCAGTGTGGAGAGCTAAGTTGCAGAGTTTCTAAGAGTCCTTAAAGCATTTTCCTTTCTTTCTGCTTTAGTCTGAGATGCCCTATTGTTAGGGTGAAAAAGTTCATGACAGTTTTTCCTCTCTTCACAAGGAAGGATGCCTCACAATACCTAATTCAGTGGTGCAGCTAAAAATGGGGGAGAAAAAAATCAATACATCCTAGCTATAGTAAGTAGGCTGGAGTGTCAGTCTCCACTGGGACTGAAACCTACAAGCTTTTAGAGTGCTTTAGAGTCTATATTCTTCTATTTACCTCCGTTCTAGCAGCTGCTTACACAGTCCCATGAAATGATAAAAAGGTTAGCAAAATAACATATTAAACTAAAAAGAAGTAGACTACACGAAAGAACCTGGTTTCTAAGAATGATCTTTTCTTTTCCTGAAAAAGCAATAGCAGATACGCTTCTGCTAATCACATCAGAACACTTGCTTCTTACCCAGCATGGTTCCAGAGTGAAGAATTTCACTCATTTCTTCAAAAAAGCATATTACTGTATGCTGTTCTGGGTCAATGTTATTTTCCCTCTACATAATTAACATACTAAGAAGCACACGCCCCTCCCCCCCAAAAATGTTCTTCAGCAAAATGTGATTGTGTAAGAATAAAAAGAGGTATAAAAAAGAGGCACTGAAACACTTAAATGTGTATAGAAAATGCAAGTAGTATAGAAAATATGCAGGAGGAAGTAGAAGTGATGATGCTAAATGGAAAGCACAACCTTAGTGGACATAAGTTTAATTAGATTTTCACAAATGGAACGTTAAGAGTGATGGGTGCAATCTATGAAGGAGGGACAGAAGGGGAACAAAAAGTAGGGGGAGGATACAAGCCCCTAAGCATTTACAAATCCAGTGAGAGATAGTCTGATAATTATCATAGCAGTGATATGCTGTACTTTGAAATGAAAAATAAACTGCAGGGGGCAACTGACTCAGATTCCCAGGACTGTAGGATAGTGAAAACATTCCTGAACCGACTACTCTTGGAGAACTTAAACTACCTGCTGGGTCACAAATATGGCCTGACATCAGTAAAAAAACCCTCTTAGGATATGCAAAGGAGAACTGAACCAGAAAGAAGAGAACCCAAATAATGGTGAGACCATTGCTGGATCTACAGTAATGGTAAGCTGAAAGCTCCATGCTAGTGACCACGAGGTACTTAATAACATTACTTTGCACTTATCTAGACTTTCTAGTTTCAAAGCACTTTACTGAAATGAATTAACTTACTTAGACTAAATACACAAACAAATAAGTTAAGTAACAGTAATAGCTGTATTATGTAAAGGTTTAATAATAGGTTTTTGGCACCACTTTATGTTTAGCTAGTGACTACATAATGGCTGTGCATGCAACTAGTAGTCCAAGTACACTCCACATGTAATCAAATATACAATATTATTTTACGGAAACAGCATGGACAAGAGGTAATATTAAAATTTATGAGTGTAGAAGAATATGAGAGTAGTCTGAAAAGGTAGAAAAGGGAAGGTGCAACAGACAGTTCCTCTGAAAAATAAAACTGAAAGGAACAAAGTAGTCAACATGGCTTCATGAGGGACTGCTCAAAGATTAGAGGGTTAAAACAAATCTCTCCTAGAAATTAAGAA
Source organism: Lepidochelys kempii (assembly GCF_965140285.1). Classification (NCBI taxonomy): domain Eukaryota; kingdom Metazoa; phylum Chordata; order Testudines; family Cheloniidae; genus Lepidochelys; species Lepidochelys kempii. The sequence continues at coordinate 78,506,335 of NC_136384.1, read as the reverse complement.
GTTGATGGAATCAAGCAAGTAGCTAATGAAAAAAGATAAGGGCAGCAAAAGAGCAGAATAAATTAATGCTATTCAAAATGGTTAATGTTAATAAAGGCTTTTATAAATATATCCTGGGAAAAAGTAGTAGAGAAAGCAGGCTATTAATGATAAAGAAAGACAAAATCAAGACTGATTTTGCCTGAGCAGCGAACATGGTTTTAAAAGTCAACCTTTGACAATAAAAGAATGTACAATTAAGAAGTAATTAAGATCTTGTCAATACAGCTGCTGACAACAAGCAGGTACTGGAATACGTGAGAAAACAATATATATTTACGCATCAGTGCATCCAGAAGATATGCATCCTAGCGTGTTAAAGGAAATAGGTAATTATGTTTGAAAAGTCATGGGTGAGGTATTAGATGGGAAAATAACAAATGCTTTACCAGGCTTTTAAAAAAAGAAATGTGAGAAAAAAACAAAAACACAGAGTAGGTATAAATTTGTAATATTGCATGGAGGCAAAAGAATAAAATAATCACTGCAGTTTTTGCTGAATGCACAGAACCTTCCCACAGTGGAACAGCGCAGTAACAGTACCTCTCCCCAAGGCACTGGTGAGACCATATACAGAATGTGTGTACAGTTCTGATCACCTTAATATCAAAGATGTTGGAGGGCATTTAAAGAAAAGCAACAATGATACATAAGGGATAAGAGATACTGTTTTATGAAGAAAGATTAAAAGAGCTAAATACATGTTACATAAAAATAAACTACATTAAAAGAACATTATTCAGGTTGCAAAGTCAAATATTAAAAAATTAGGAAATGTGATTGCTGCAACTGCATGCGGGTCCTTGTCCGCCTGGCCATAAGAAGAGGGGTAATTGCCCCTTTAAGGGCTTCATGTGCAACTGGTAGCAGAGAGGAAGGAAGGAGAAAGTTTACCTGGACAGATCAGGTAGCAGCAGGAAGCAGTGCTGTTAAGGAGCTGAGGTGTGCCCCCAAGCCCAAGAGAGATGCATCTGTGGTTACAGTCACTGTCAGTGCTGGCTAAAGGGTACCTCTGCCCCTGCATTGCGATGAATCTTCCATCAGTCAAGGGAATGCATCACCCGCTAGGGAACCAACACCTGCTTTTCTAGACTGTGCCTGTTTGGTGAGTAAGCTGTTCCGAGCCATCCCAGAAACAGCGGAGGTGTAACTTCACATGCTCTGTCACGAAAGTGCAAGTGGCCATTAGACCCAGAAGTCAAAGGCAGTTTCTGACTGAGGTCTGGGGGCTGTCTTGAGTTGTTCTGATGAGGCTCAATAATGTCTAGAACCTGTCCATGGGAAGAGATGCTCTGGGAATCCAGATTATTGGATACTGTGAATGGGTGTTAGTGTGGATTTTTCTATGTTCAAACTGGAGGCCCAAGTCCAAAAACAAAAAAGCACTGTCCTTGAGTATCGACTCTTGAGTAGCCAATCGTTGATGTATGGGAATTCCACTATAGTCTGGTGACCCAAGTGGGAAGCCACTTCCAACAGAACCTTTGAGAATACTCTTGGAGCTAAGAAGAGGTTGAAGGGGAGCAATTAATACTGGAAATGATCTTGGCCTACCACAAATTAGAGGAATCTTTTGTGAGACGGGTACATCGCTATATGGAAGTATGCACCCTGGAGTTCAAGGGCGGAAAACCAATACCCTGAATCTAGAGAAGAAAGTACAGTTGCCAGGATCACCATCCTGAATTTCTGGGGTCTCACAAATCTGTGTAGGCACCTTAGATCTAGAAATGGTTTCCATCCTCCATTCTTCTTTGGGATGTGGAAATAGTTTGAATAGAAGCCCTTACCCCAACATTGAGCAGGTATCTGTTCTATTGCTCCTAAATGAAGAAGGGTGTTTACTTTTTGCCTCAGAAGGGGCTTGTGAGAGGGGTTGATGAAGAGGGACAGGGAAAGGGAATGAGGAGGAGGAAGGGAGGTAAAGTGGAAGTTGCAGTTCAATTATATAACTTTCAGCATCAATTTGTCTGAGGCAATATGCTCTCATGCATGCTGGAAGTGGGAGAGTTAGTTTCCAAATGGGGGGAAGTGGACAAAACACTGAAACTGGCAGGCTAATGAGGGGTGGGAATTCAAAACCTCAACTGTCCCTTTGATGACATTGCCTGTTGTGGAGCCACATCAGTTGGGTTAGAGTCTGTTTCTCTGGAACCTGTGCTGGTTGCTGGTGGGGGGAGGGGGGTTCCATGGGTGTCTGGAATCCAGAGAATTGTATAGGGTGGGGATCTTTAAGCTGTTCGCGATCTGCTGAACTTCTGTTTGTTTGCAGGAGTACAGATGCCTAACGAGCATACTGTGGCCCTGGAATCTTTAAGGATACGTGATGACTCATCAGTGTACTCTGCAAACAACTTTTGTCTGTCAAATGGGGATCCTCAACCATATCTTGAACTTCCCTGGGGAAGGCAGACAATTGCAGCCAGGAAGCCCTATGCAACTCCATTGCTGCAGAGATGGAATTGGTCGCAGTGTCTGCAGCCTTGTGTGCCTCCAGTAAAGATGATCATGCCAGGAACTTTCAGCAACAGTGGCTTGGAATTGTTCTCTCTGATCTGGGGGAAGGTACTCAATAAATGACCCAAATTTCATTTGGTTGGTAAAGTTGTACTTCACCATCAAAGCTTGGTAATATTCAATATGAAATTGCAGCGTACCCAATGAGTAGACCTTCCTTCCCAAGGGACCCAGGCACTTTTGATCTCTGTTGTATGGGTAGATTGATAATGGTGTTGTTTGCCCTGCTCGTTCACCATATCAACTAGAGAATTGGGACTTGGGTGTGAGAAGAGGATTTAGAGTCCTTGGAGGGGACTTAATATTTTTCTGTCAGCCCTCTTACAAGTGGGTGTCACTATAGCTGGGGTTTGCCAGATGGTTCTAGTGGGTTCCAGTAGAGCCTTGTTAATGAGGAGGGCAACTCTAGATTCAGAATGTCCAGTAGCTTGTATTGGGTTTTTCTGATCTCCTCAAGGCATATCTGTAGAGAGTCTGCCACTCACTTCACAAGGTCCTGGAACTTGAAAAAATCATCGGCTATTGAAGGGGGGGTGAAGAGGCAACAAGACCTCCTCTGGAGAAGAGGACAAGATGGTGGTCTGAGGTGTGGCTTTTTTGTCCACCCTGGACTCCTGCTCCTCAAATGTTTTCTCCTGCTGCTGGGGAGGGGAAGCTTGGGTCTCCCTATCATCCCAATGGGATAGGGTCAGGATCCTAGAGAATTGCCAACAATAGGTTGCCCAGGGATCCCAACATGGCCATGGTCCGGAGGCCCATACTCAAAGAAAAAGGAAGTGATATGGTTATTGGATAAAATAGGATTTAGAGGAAAACATTCCTTAAGGAAGCTGGGGAAGTTGGGGTCAGGGCTCCTACATCTGGTACAGCCAGGAGCTGACCCCCCACCCTCCTTCTATAGCCCAATTAACCCTCATACGAAGGGAGAGTGTGGGATTCCAGGACTGGGATGGCTGGGACCAGGTTGGGAATTGTGTGGAAACGATGACCTGCACTGCAAAATTTATTGCTGGATATTTTAACTAAATGAAGTTGTGGCCTGATTTAATCACATCCATTGCCTCCTGTCTTTCCTCCAGCGTGGCTGGACAATACCAGATTTACAGTTGTCTGTGCAACTGAATTCTGATTCCTTGTGTGTTCACTGAATGAGGCAGGGCCCCGTGGAAAAAACCAGCAGGTGATCATGTAACTAAAGACTGTGTCATAATGCATATGCACAAAGGGACCAAATTAAGGTTGTACAAGAAACCTTAATTCTGGTCATTCCTAACTTTCGAGAGTTTGAATAAATAATGTTCTTTAATGCATTTTTGGTAGGTAATTTCCTAGCTTTTTTAATATGCAACTGTAATAACCCCTCCATCATACATATTCAGCAGGGTTAAACCCTGAATCATCAACACTGCAGTACATACTTTTTGGTTGAAATTTTCCATGCTCCTTTCTGGCTGTAGATTAATTTATTTTTCAGAAGGGTTGAGCAACATCCTCTCACTTATATTTGAGTTTTGTGAATGTGACTAGAACACACTTTTCCCATTTTCCCAAACGTTCTTGTCATGGAAATAGTCCTTAATGAAGAGTATATGCAAAACCAAGTTTGAAAAAAATGGGTTCACAGAAGGAGTCACTATTTGCATGGAGAGAAGCCAAATCCAGGAGAATCACATTCCTGCAGTCAGAAATAGGCAGTTCTCCCCCAATCTTACAAAGGCTCCTCTGCCAGTGCAGCTGTATTTAGATGAAATATAAATATTGTAGCATGGCGAATATTATTAGTAAAATAATGTGTTAAAATGTGTGAATTCAACTGGACCATAGTTTAAAAGTGGCCCTGAAATGGCAGTTCTCTCTGATGGGTTTTTACTTCATCAGGAAGATGTTCCACAGCCTTAACTCCACAATATCCATTTTGTGGTTGTGGGCCTTGAGGGTCAGGTGGCAGGTTAAAAATTATAAACAACAACTTCTAAGAAAATGAGATTACTATCCACAATACTGACAACTTCATGCATCTGCACACAAACATGACAAGACCCAGAAATATTTAATTCACTCATTTACATAGTTCCCTATGCTAACCACAAAGCACTGCAGCAAAGATGCAATTCAACTCCACAGTAACTTTTCTTGTTTTGTCTCCCTGATATTTCCTTACTAGAGGTTTTGGGTCAGACTAAACTTCTGAGAAATGATGTGACATTCCCTTTGAAACTAATTACATTAAGCAGCAAGTGTCCACACAAAGTCAGAACAAGAGTATGCAGAAAGAGTAGGGAATTCACTGCATTTGGGGTTAACACACTCAGTCCCGAGGACATACTTCAAGCCTGAATCTCCACAACTTCAATAGTTGTGTCATTTGTGCAGAGATAAAGTAGGGATCACTCAATTAACAAAAAACATGTAGGTGTGTATGAATATTTGTATCTTATCAGGAAAATGGTAGCACACACAGCACAAAGTATCTGGTTGAATCCAGAGTCTGTGATGTTCATTATCATTTGTAATGTGTTAGGGAATCCACTGAAAGAAAATAAGTGTACCCCCCAGTTTTAAAAATTCTGGAGCTTACTTCAAGTTTTCAGCATCTTTCAAAAAGCAAACTAACACGCATGTTGCATTCAGAAAAGGCTACTTTAGAAATTGGTCTGTCTGTGCTAAGCAAAAGTAGCAAATAATTCTATTATTTTGTAAAGTGGAATTTATCACAGTTTAACAGACAATACTTCCGTATAGTATTTTGTGCAATCTGAATTCTGGAGCTCCTTATGCAAACTGTTTTCACAGAAGGAAAGTCCATGGAGCTCTTTTAAACTCTGGAGGGCTGTGGGAGCTACCAAGTTTGGGGAAAACAGAAGTTATTTTCTCTTTATACAAATTTTTATGACTCAGAGATATAACAGGAATAAAGTGAAAATGTTTCCATGGTGAAAACAAACAGTTTTACAGTAGAAAAGAACTGTAACCATGAAATGCCTTTTAACAACATTTAGATTTGTCCAGATATACTGGATCACATTAAATTAGCTCTTGTTTATATTAGTTCTTATGTTTAAAACATTTTCCTTGTCCCATTAGAAAGTGACATCTAATTAAAGTGACAACAATGCAGCAATGCTACACTGACAGCACGAACACTGATTCAAAAGCATCTGCTTTCTGAATGACTAAAAAGGTTTAATCTCTGCAAAATAAATTTTAAAAAACTGCTAATCACTACATCTTAACAGCCAAGATTAAAATATTCTCTATTTACTATGATGGTTGCAATCCTTTACCTCTCATAAGTGTTGTGAAATAAATTGCTGACATGAAAGGTTAGTAACATTTAACTTGTTTGGGATGGACCTTCTGAAACAAGGTATCATTATACAGCCAGAGAGCAGAAAGAAATGTAAAGATGTGTCAAAGCATATGAAGCAATCCTTGTTTTAAAAAGTTTACTTGGAAGTTTATACATACGGTGTAAAAGTAATAGATTAAAACTCTTTGATAAATGAACTATGCTATGAAAAATTATTTGTCAATACCTGGTTGTGGGGACAGCATAGAAGGCATGCTTTTAAACACTGATGATTATTTAAATTAAAAAGGAGAAGAATATAAGAGGACATAAGATAGAAGCAAATAACTAACAATTTAGTGGTAACTGCTCAAGTGCTTTTATTCTCCAGGACCAATAATACAAGAGCAAAGAGATAGTCAAAACAACATAGCAACCAATTTCAAATAAAGACCAAAAATGTAACAGTATAGTCAAACTGTGGAAGTGACTGAAGCAAGAACTAAGAGACAAAACAAAAGTTTAGGAAGATTAAAAAAATTAGACAAACATTCATGTTGTGACAGGTGCTGTAATCACATGCAGTATCTTTGAAGACCATATTGTATTAAATCTATGAATGGTTTATGTATGACTGTGTTTTATTCCATGGGGGAGGGTCACCACAGCTCCCTCAAGAACTAAAAACAATGGGAAGTGATCACTGAGACTAAACGACTCTCAAGACATACCACCACCTGGAGTGGTTTGCATATACTGGTTCAAGCCAGGTTTTCCAGAGACAAACAAAGAAAGGGTTTTTGGTATGAAACAATGAGCTTGAACTGACACAGGGCCTTCTTTCTGATACAGCAGATAGACAGGACCTTCTGTCTAAGGAGGCACTAACTCTTGTGGATGTGTTGGAAAGATTTGGCCTGCTAGGGACCCAGAAGACTGATGGTGTGTTTAAATCTGTTTTTTTTGTTGTTGTTGGAGGGGCGGGGTTCGTATGTTTTCTCTATAATACTTTTGCCTGAAGAATAAACATGCTTGCTTAGAAAGAGCTGTGTGGTAACTTGTAACTGCAGGCAATACACTGTTTATAGCTCCTGGAGACAGGGAATGGCCTCTAGGCAGAGTGGCTTGGGATAACACAATGGATGGCAGGTGTAAAGCCTTTGGCTTGCTGGGCATAACACAGTATATTCCGGTTGTAAAGCCTTAACAGCTCTGGTCAGAAGGAAGTGCTACAAGAGTCCCTGCCCAGAGATGGGTGATGGCTGGAGCCCTGAGCCCTATTTGGGCACTCCTAAAGTGGACCATGGTGGGTGGAGGTGGAATACAGGTGCAGTTACCCTGTAACTGTCACATGTTACCAGAAGTAATACGTATCTTCACCAATTAGGTCAAGAAGCAGAGGGCTCTTAATACTCATGCTTCTAAATATAAGATAATTCACTAGTGGAGCTTGGAAGGGAATGTTCTTTCCAGGTTAATATAGTGGCCAGGAACAGACCGGTTTTTGTTCCTCCTTCCTCTAAATCAAGTGTAGTACACAGCCAGAGGCAAGGTCCTGGACTTAGGTGGCTGAAAATGTTTTGCTCCAGCATATCAACTCCTATGTTCATGTGATGGGATATTTATTAGCTTCCTTAATTTTAGTTTGTCTTTTGGTTACCTATGCTGCATTGAATGCTGTCAATTGACACATTCTCTCACTAATATTTGATAAGAAAAACTACCCGATTAAAAAAAAACCTCTTCAAAGTAGAATTTTATTCAATTCACTAACGAGCAAACCCAATAACTCTCACAAAAAAATCCTGCAGTCTCACCTCACATTTCAGAAGAGATTTGGTACCCAATGGTTTGGTTCTGTGAGGTACTGAGCAGCTCCTGTGGAACCCATGCCACTGAGGTCCGCAGTATGCATAATCAAGCCCAGTGTGTTGCAGACACTACCAAGGAGTCAATATTTTTGCAAAATATAATGTGAAGCATTTGGCAATATACCGTACAGTGCTATGAACAAAAATCTAAACCACACTGATCAAAATGAATGAACAAAGTAGGTGTTCTCAAAAAGAAAAGGAGTACTTCGTGAGCGAAAGCTCATGCTCAAATAAATTGGTTAGTCTCTAAGGTGCCACAAGTACTCCTTTTCTTTTTGCAAATACAGACTAACACAGCTGTTACTCTGAAAGTAGGTGTTCTGATGCAGCATGCTTGATTTTTAAAAAAACCTTATGCTTACTTATGAATTCAGTCTGTAATGGATCTCTGTAATGCATCTTACATTAGTGAGGTTCTACTGTTTTTAGAAATGCTAGAACCTCTCTTTCTGCTGAGACATATAAATCTAACTTTTCATTTATATACAGCAAGGAAGTTACACTGTAAGGTTTTTATTTTTTTGGACGAGGAAAAAAAGAGTCCTTCCTCTTTTACTCCCAACTCCTTTTTGAAAACATCCCCCATTCTCCCCCACCACTCCTTCAGTGAAATGAGCATGCCTAGTTACATGCTGCTCTGTAACTATAGGAGCAAATCAATAGCAGCTGAATGCCATCTGCTTCGGGCAGCAGAACAGCACCAAAAGTGTGAGCAATGCATCTTCTCTTATTGAAAGGTTATTTTATGCAAGTAAACAATTCATCGTCTTCTTGCACGCTTGATGCTCATTTACCACTTTTGATCAATAAAATATGCAAAACAACAAAAAAATTGAATCCTAAGAGTAGTTCTGATGCCAGTGTGATAGCTAATCAATATCAGGTTTCTGTTCAGTAAGGCAAGCAGTGGGGGTACTCCTATTGTATGAGCCCACGAAATCTGAGGAAACGTGTGTTGCCGTCTCTAAATACAATACTTTGTGAAAGTTAGAAACCCAACTTTTAGCCAAAACTTTGACTGCAATGTTTTAATGGTAAAATTTTCCAATACCCAAAGTGTACATGTGTCAGCCTGTCTAGTACTTTTATTAAAACAAAGAACCTGCTGTAATACTGTTGATAGAGCTACAGTACCATTAACATGAATATTTGGTTAGTTCATAGCCATTAAAAGACAAGCTTTGGACAGCAACCCATTCAGTTTCATTCTAAACCTGCTCTGCCTTATTAAGTCTTGGTTTTCAATGTATTCATGTTTCAGGTGAAGTCAGTTTTTCTGTTAAAAACAAACTGCTATGGGAATTTCTTTTGCACTGTGTTTCTTTTAGTCAGACCACAAACTGCCTTATTACATTAAACCTCCTGACAATTGATTCAAGTAGAATACTTCTCTCCCAACAAAGAAAACTACATCATTTTACACATATTGCAGAACAAAACCCTCCAATTTAAGCTGCTTCCTAAAATAATACAGAGCACTCAAAATGACAGAAGTTTTGTTGCTCATAAAAGCTCCCTATTCAAGTGGACAATGTATCCTAATACTGCACAAAAATGAACTTTAACAATAGATAGGTAGATGGCTATTTCAAAAAATGTACTACCAAAGAAGGAGGCAGCAAAAATTAACCATATACTGCAGGCTCAGGTCAGAAATGACACTAGATTTTCTCCATTACACTTTTCTGCTCAGTATACAGAAGTTGAGTAAAGGGTAGAAGTATTAATGTTTATTCTTTGGACAGTAATAAACCTTAGTTACATTTGTGCATAAGAAAAAAATTATGCAGTCTAATTATTTCAAAGGATTATCAAGGAAAACAAGTCTAAAAATCTTAGTGACCTTTCTATAATGGAGACCTAGAGTATTTTCTTTTATATTAGTAAAGACTGTCTCAATCCAGCCTCCATAAACTTTTCAAAGAAGATTTAATAAAAGACAACTGAACAGTGCTACATAAGAGAGAGTGCCATATAATCAGAAATAAACTTTATTATTAGACTCAAACACTGCTTTCATTACAAAAAGCAGAACATATCACACATTCAAAGAGACAAGGAAAAATAAGTCCCTCACTTGTTCAGTTCTAACCCCCACAGAAGTGAGATGTGTCCATCTAGCTAATTGTAAACAAACTTGTACAGAATGTTTTGTTTTTTAGAATGAGCCTCTGGTAATTCAATAAAAACCTCATATTTGCACATATATAAATGTATCTTTATAAATGTACTTACAATAGATCAACTGATGCAACTAATTAAATGAAAAACTATATTTCTTGAAATCTGTGCCAGTTTTGTGAATTAAATGTTCTGGGGGCAAGAATTAAGAATTTTCTTCGTTACAATCTTGCAAGAACTCAAACATTAGGAATTACAAGAGTCAGCTCTGATTTTCACTTCATAAGGCTTGGACTGAATCAATTTCTCTGTCTCTTCTTAAAAATATAAACTTAAAAAAAACCCCACAGGTACAAACTATAGTTTAACCACATTTATATAAACCAAATGATTTTGATCAAATTAATAATATAAGAACACGGTTGTGGAAGTGCAGTAGCTTTGAGTCAATGACCCAACTAGCAGCAAGGGTATAATTTAAAGGCAGAAATTTCCAGTGCATGCACCGTTAGCCACAGTGAACCTGTTACTGCTCTAAAGGGAATTGTTTGCCTCTTATTAGATTTTCTACAGCACAGCCATAAGTGATAAATGTACTGCTGTACTCACTGTCAAGTTAATCAATGCTGCCAAAGTTTTGTTGACCTAACAGTAATCCATAAAGTGAGCGGCATTTTCTCTATCCCTATGACATCTCAGTCCACAGTGGGGATAGGAATCCTACAGCAACATCTTTTAAAAATAGAAAAGAAAAGAAAAAAGAGGAGGGCATTTTCAAAATTCGGCTTTAAATTATCAGTCTGTAAGGATTCTTTACCTACCTGGGAAATTGTTTAAAAACAAACATTACAAAAATGGAGTCAGTTAAAACACTAGCAAATTGATAACTTCACAGATAATAGAACCTTGTCTACAAGAAAACAAAACCAAACAAACAAGAAGAGCGAGCGAAAAAACCTTCAGGAGTATTCAAAGCAAAATTGCTGTACTTTTAGCACACGGTATGCTTATATCTCTAGTTCAGTGCACTAGCTCAAAAGCACAGTGCAGCAGTAATAAGAATGGCAATGTGGAAACAGAAAAGCTTGTCTTTTGCAACAGATCGGTGTAATGCAGAATACATGAAGAACATGAGCATTGAGAACAAGAAAAAACCTTAAGAAACAAACCACAATAAGGGAGAGCTGCCCTATAAACAAACTGCTGCCATGCTTTCACAAGCAATTATAGACATATGAAATATGAATTACAATTGATTTTTCTTCTAAGGGTCACTCTGCGCCATGTTTTACGCACTCTAGGCATTTATTTGGGTAGCAAGCTGACAAGTTTTTACAGAATGAACTGAGCAATGTAATCCTTGCTCAATCACAGGTACTTCATTGTGGCTTCTGTTCCTTGACACTTGTCCCTCCCAAAACTCGCTAGCAAGGGATTTCTTGATAAAGACATGGAATGATGCAATTACTGGTGAAAAAGGCCAACATAACTTGACCAGCAAGCGCTTATTAACCTTTTCTGTGCTGATGACAAATGAATAGCATCAGTCAGAGGGCTCCATTTTTCATTGCAGTTCGATAGTAATTTATCTCATTTTTCTATAAGGTTCCACATTCTTATTACTAAAGAGATGTAACTTGTCCAACCAAGGAGTAATTTTGAAATCAAATTGTGGGTTAAATCCTATAAAATAATTAGCATTTTTAAAATTAAATCAAATTGCCCAAACATTAAAAGTTACAATACCCTAAGCTGTTCTCAGTAAGCTGCATGTTTCTGGTGAATACGGAGACGACATTAAATATTTAAAACAAAGAGCAGTTTTTTTTGTAAACAATATCCATATATTTGGCAACAATATATGTCCTTTACTCAGCGAGGGGAGAGAAATTTGAATCTTCACCAGTAATACAAAGGAGGCTGAAGCTGAGATTCACTAAAACACTGGTTCACTAAAACATCCTCAGATTCTGGCTGTTCTGGTCACACCTCCTTCTCCACCTGTGTCGCTCACTCTGGAGGCACAGTTTCTGGCTGTGGGTTTCCCGGGCAAAGGAATTTGTAAGTGATTTGTGCTGCAACCTTCCCAATGAAAATTCTGCCACTAAGGACCCTGGTTTAATTACTAGCAGGTTTTGGAATTTGAAACTGAACTGAAATTATTATTTTTGCTACATTCCTTGGTATTCTACGGGACGGATGGGGTCTTAGCACAGTGCTGTAGTAAGTACGCTAACATGATCCATGGATGTATAAGCACTAGAATGCAGAGTAAATATAGCATTAGTGAGACAATAACCAGAATACTGTGTCCAACTTTGGTATCTACATAGATGCTGACAAAGGGTTCAGAAGAAAGCTACAAGAGTGATTTAAGGTCAGGAAAATCTGCCTTTACAGTCAGAGTTCTAAGAAGTTCAATCTATTTATCTTATTGAAGAGAATGTTTAAAGGTGATTGGATTATGGTCCACAAGTAATACACATGGGGAGAAGATTTATAATAGTAGAGGGTTCTTTAATTGAGCAGAAAAGAGACATATTGAGATCCAATGGCTGAAAGCTAAAGCTAGACAAATTCACTCAAGAAATAAGGCTTAATTTTTTAACAGTAAAGGTAATTAACCATTGGAATAACTAGCCTACGGGATGTGGTGGATTCTCCATCATTTGAAGTCTTTAAATCAAGACTGCATATGTCTTTCCATGTGCCTAGCTCAGCCAGAAGGCCTTGATGAAGAGCTTGATGAAGGAATTGTTGCGTGAAATTCCATGGCCTGTGTTATGCAGGAGATCATACTAGATTAACATAATGGTCCCTGCTGGCCCCAAATTCTATAAATCTCTTACTATTATTTCTTGTTTTTCATTGTGTCTGCATATGGTGTGGCATGGGGAACTATACCCTTAAATGGTTTAGCTTCTCAGACAGGAAGTCTGAGGGAGGGGTGCTGCAGAAGCACTTGTTCTGTTATGGACAGGCAACTGGGAACTGTATCACCAAATAAGGAGGATCTCTAGAATGGAGTATGAACTCCATTGACCACATGCACATCACTGGGACAACTTTTTTCCACAGTGGACAGAGAGGGTAATGTTGATTTTCCTAGAACAGATACAACCAACATGGTTGCACTGGTGTCACTATGGGTATGTCTACACTACGAAATTAGGTAGAATTTATAGAAGTCGGTTTTTTAGAAATCGGTTTTATATATTCGAGTGTGTGTGTCCCCACAGAAAATGCTCTAAGTGCATTAAGTGCATTAACTCGGCGGAGTGCTTCCACAGTACCGAGGCAAGCGTCGACTTCCAGAGCGTTGCACTGTGGGTAGCTATCCCACAGTTCCCGCAGTCTCCGCTGCCCATTGGAATTCTGGGTTGAGATCCCAATGCCTGATGGGGCTAAAACATTGTCGCGGGTGGTTCTGGGTACATATCGTCAGGCCCCCGTTCCCTCCCTCCCCCCGTGAAAGCAAGGGCAGACAATCATTTCGCGCCTTTTTTCCTGAGTTACCTGTGCAGACGCCATACCACGGCAAGCATGGAGCCCGCTCAGGTAACCGTCACCCTATGTCTCCTGGGTGCTGGCAGACGCGGTACGGCTTTGCTGCACAGTAGCAGCAACCCATTGCCTTCTGGCAGCAGACGGTGCAATACGACTGGTAGTCGTCCTCGTCGTGTCTGAGGTGCTCCTGGCCATGTCGGCTGGGAGCGCCTGGGCAGACATGGGCGCAGGGACTAAATTTGGAGTGACTTGACCAGGTCATTCTCTTTAGTCCTGCAGTCCTATTGAACCGTCTTATGGTGAGCGGGCAGGCGATACGGACTGCTAGCAGTCGTACTGTACCATCTTCTGCCAGGCAGGCAAGAGATGAGGATTGCTAGCAGTCGTATTGTACCATCTTATGCCAGGCAGGCAAGAGATGAAGATGGTTAGCAGTCGTACTGTACCATCTTCTGCCAAGCAGCCATGAGATGTGGATGGCATGCAGTCCTTCTGCACCGTCTGCTGCCAGCCAAAGATGTAAAAGATAGATGGAGTGGGTCAGAACAAGAAATAGACCAGATTTGTTTTGTACTCATTTGCCTCCTCCCCTGTCTAGATCACACTGCAGTCACTCACAGAGAAGGTGCAGCGAGGTAAATCTAGCCATGTATCAATCAGAGGCCAGGCTAACCTCCTTGTTCCAATAACAACGATAACTTAGGTGCACCATTTCTTATTGGAACCCTCCGTGAAGTCCTGCCTGAAATACTCCTTGATGTACAGGCACACCCTTTGTTGATTTTAGCTCCCTGAAGCCAACCCTGTAAGCCGTGTCATCAGTCGCCCCTCCCTCCGTCAGAGCAACGGCAGACAATCGTTCCGCGCCTTTTTTCTGTGCGGACGCCATACCAAGGCAAGCATGGAGGCTGCTGAGCTCATTTTGGCAATTAGGAGCACATTAAACACCACACGCATTATCCAGCAGTATATGCAGCACCAGAACATGGCAACGCGATACCGGGCGAGGAGGCGACGTCAGCGCGGTCACGTGAGTGATCAGGACATGGACACAGATTTCTCTGAAAGCGTGGGCCCTGACAATGCATGCATCATGGTGCTAATGGGGCAGGTTCATGCTGTGGAACGCCGATTCTGGGCTCGGGAAACAAGCACAGACTGGTGGGACCGCATAGTGTTGCAGGTCTGGGACGATTCCCAGTGGCTGCGAAACTTTCGCATGCGTAAGGGCACTTTCATGGAACTTTGTGACTTGCTTTCCCCTGCCCTGAAGCGCATGAATACCAGGATGAGAGCAGCCCTCACAGTTGAGAAGCGAGTGGTGATAGCCCTGTGGAAGCTTGCAACGCCAGACAGCTACCGGTCAGTTGGGAATCAATTTGGAGTGGGCAAATCTACTGTGGGGGCTGCTGTTATGCAAGTAGCTCACGCAATCAAAGCTCTGCTGATATGAAGGGTAGTGACCGTGGGAAATGTGCAGGTCATAGTGGATGGCTTTGCTGCAATGGGATTCCCTAACTGTGGTGGGGCTATAGACGGAACCCATATCCCTATCTTGGCACCGGAGCACCAAGCCGCCGAGTACATAAACCGCAAGGGGTACTTTTCGATAGTGCTGCAAGCTCTGGTGGATCACAAGGGACGTTTCACCAACATCAACGTGGGATGGCCGGGAAAGGTCCATGATGCTCGCATCTTCAGGAACTCTGGTCTGTTTCAAAAGCTGCAGGAAGGGACTTTATTCCCAGACCAGAAAATAACTGTTGGGGATGTTGAAATGCCTATATGTTTCCTTGGGGACCCAGCCTACCCCTTAATGCCATGGCTCATGAAGCCGTACACAGGCAGCCTGGACAGTAGTCAGGAGCTGTTCAACTACAGGCTGAGGAAGTGCAGAATGGTGGTAGAATGTGCATTTGGACGTTTAAAGGCGCGCTGGCGCAGTTTACTGACTCGCTTAGACCTCAGCGAAACCAATATTCCCACTGTTATTACTGCTTGCTGTGTGCTCCACAATATCTGTGAGAGTAAGGGGGAGACGTTTATGGCGGGGTGGGAGGCTGAGGCAAATCGCCTAGCTGCTGGTTACGCGCAGCCAGACACCAGGGCGGTTAGAAGAGCACAGGAGGGCGCGGTACGCATCAGAGAAGCTTTGAAAACCAGTTTCATGACTGGCCAGGCTACGGTGTGAAAGTTCTGTTTGTTTCTCCTTGATGAAACCCCCCGCCCCTTGGTTCACTCTACTTCCCTGTAAGCTAACCACTCTCCCCTCCTCCCTTTAATCACCGCTTGCAGAGGCAATAAAGTCATTGCTGCTTCACAGTCATGCATTCGTTATTCATTCATCACACAAATAGGGAGATGACTACCAAGGTATCCCAGGAGGGGTGGTGGAGGAGGGAAGGAAAATGCCACACAGCACTTTAAGCACAGCACTTTAAAAGTTTACAACTTTAAAATTTATTGAATGACAGCCTTCTTTTTTTTGGGCAATCCTCTGTGGTGGAGTGGCTGGTTGGCTGGAGGCCCCCCCACCGCGTTCTTGGGCGTCTGGGTGTGGAGGCTATGGAACTTGGGGAGGAGGGCGGTTGGTTACAGAGGGGCAGCAGTGGCAGTCTGTGCTCCAGCTGCCTTTGCTGCAGCTCAACCATACACTGGAGCATACTGGTTTGGTCCTGCAGCAGCCTCAGCATTGAATCCTGCCTCCTCTCATCACGCTGCCGCCACATTTGAGCTTCAGCCCTGTCTTCAGCCCGCCACTTACTCTCTTCAGCCCGCCACTTACTCTCTTCAGCCCGCCACCTCTCCTCCCGGTCATTTTGTGCTTTCCTGCACTCTGACATTATTTGCCTCCACGCATTTGTCTGTGCTCTGTCAGTGTGGGAGGACAGCATGAGCTCGGAGAACATTTCATCGCGAGTGCGTTTTTCTTTCTTTCTAAGCTTCACTAGCCTCTGGGAAGGAGAAGATCCTGTGATCATTGAAACACATGCAGCTGGTGGAGAAAAAAAAAGGGACAGCGGTATTTAAAAAGACACATTTTATAAAACAGTCGCTACACTCTTTCAGGGTAAACCTTGCTGTTAACATTACATACATAGCACATGTGCTTTCGTTACAAGGTCGCATTTTGCCTCCTCCCACCGCGTGACTACCCCCTCAACCTTCCCCCCTCCCTGTGGCTAACAGCGGGGAACATTTCTGTTTAGCCACAGGCAAACAGCCCAGCAGGAATGGGCTCCTCTGAGTGTCCCCTGAAGAAAAGCACTCTATTTCAACCAGGTGACCATGAATTATATCTCACTCTCCTGAGGATAACACAGAGAGATAAAGAACGGATTTTGGTTGAATGCCAGCAAACATACACTGCAATGCTTTGTTCTACAGTGATTCCCGAGTACGTGTTACTGGCCTGGAGTGGTAAAGTGTCCTACCATGAAGGACGAAATAAGGCTGCCCTCCCCAGAAACCTTTTGCAAAGGCTTTAGGACTACATCTAGGAGAACCGCAAATGCCAGGGCAAAGTAATCCTTTCACATGCTTGCTTTTAAACCATGTATAGCATTTTAAAAGGTACACTCACCAGAGGTCCCTTCTCCGCCTGCTGGGTCCAGGAGGCAGCCTTGGGTGGGTTCGGGGGGTACTGGCTCCAGGTCTAGGGTGAGAAACAGTTCCTGGCTGTCGGGAAAACCGGTTTCTCCGCTTGCTTGCTGTGAGCTATCTACAACCTCCTCCTCCTCCTCATCTTCTTCGTCCCCAAAACCTGCTTCCGTATTGCCTCCATCTCCATTGAAGGAGTCAAACAAGACGGCTGGGGTAGTGGTGGCTGAACCCCCTAAAATGGCATGCAGCTCATCATAGAAGCGGCATGTTTGGGGCTCTGACCCAGAGCGGCTGTTCGCCTCTCTGGTTTTCTGGTAGGCTTGCCTCAGCTCCTTCAGTTTCATGCGGCACTGCTTCGGGTCCCTGTTATGGCCTCTGTCCTTCATGCCCTGGGAGATTTTCACAAAGGTTTTGGCATTTCGAAAACTGGAATGGAGTTCTGATAGCACGGATTCCTCTCCCCAAACAGCGATCAGATCCCGTACCTCCCGTTCGGTCCATGCTGGAGCTCTTTTGCGATTCTGGGACTCCATCATGGTCACCTGTGCTGATGAGCTCTGCATGGTCACCTGCAGCTTGCCACGCTGGCCAAACAGGAAATGAGATTCAAAAGTTTGTGGTTCTTTTCCTGTCTACCTGGCCAGTGCATCTGAGTTGAGAGTTCTGTCCAGAGCGGTCAGAATGGAGCACTCTGGGATAGCTCCCGGAGGCCAATACCATCGAATTGTGTCCACAGTACCCCAAATTCGAGCCGGGAACGTCGATTTAAGCGCTAATCCACTTGTCAGGGGTGGAGTAAGGAAATCGATTTTAAGAGCCCTTTAAGTCGAAATAAAGGGCTTCACTGTGTGGACGGGTGCAGGTTTAAATCGATTTAACGCTGCTAAATTCGACCTAAAGTCCTAGTGTAGACCAGGGCAAAGAGGAGTTTTGTCCACGTAAAAAAAAATATGTAGATTCCAGTTGAACATTTGCCTTAAAAGTCCTGTTTGCACTACACAAATGGCTGTTTTAGGAAAACAGTTTTGAAAAACAGTTTCAAGTAGCTATGCTGCCAGTACAGATGGGCCACAGATAGAGAGAGAATTTTAAAAATCCATTCTGGACACTAACGGAAAAGTTGTTTATAAGAAAATTCCACCCTATTCACACTGACAGTACAACTATGCTAGCTGAAACAGTTTTATAAAACTGGTTAGAAATAGCAGTTTCTTTAGTGCATACAGGACCATGGATACACTCCACTCCTTTTTTCCAATTGGAATAAACTACAATCATTTTCCCTCCAGCCCTTGTCTATACTAAAAGTAGAGACACATTTTGGAACAGACCACCTCTTCTGATCTAGTTAGAACAAATGTCAGCAGCTTTTCTGTAAATACAACTATGTACCAACTATGTTTATCCATCAGCACTCACCATGCTTCTTACTCATGTTTATATCAGTAGATTCTGGGAAAATCTGGGAATTTATCTGGGGACTGAGCGCCCAGAGGACATGTATGCTGAGTGACACCAAAAGCAATACAATCTGGGATATCCTGCCGCACATACAGCTGGGAGGAAGGAGAACCGGCCAAACTGGTTACTTAAACAGAGCTCCCTAACTGTGCTTATGTTGCAGAAACAAAACAAAACAAAAAGATCAAACAAAACCCAGTGTGCGAAAAAAGTAACAGAAATAAAACCATGTCCCACTTTCGACCCCGGGCAAGGGTGTAATATTGACTAGCTATATGGTTACTTAACAGCGAATTAACCATGTGATGCACAGATCCAAACCACGTTTACAGTCAGCCACACCCACTAACACAACAAACTCCATTGGAAGTTGTAGACTAAACACGGCTTTATTGAAAGCTTAAATGCTGTAGGAAGTAATAACTTTTGTGACAAGACCTAAATTGTGAAATCTGTCATTTTCTATGCCTGTTATTTTCTGCAGCCTCTGCCTGTTTCAAATCCCCTAAGCTAGTGGTCCCCAACCTTTCTGTGGGAATAGCATATTCCTATTCCCAGAATCATAGAATCATAGAATATCAGGGTTGGAAGGGACCCCAGAAGGTCATCTAGTCCAACCCCCTGCTCAAAGCAGGACCAATTCCCAGTTAAATCATCCCAGCCAGGGCTTTGTCAAGCCTGACCTTAAAAACCTCTAAGGAAGGAGATTCTACCACCTCCCTAGGTAACGCATTCCAGTGTTTCACCACCCTCTTAGTGAAAAAGTTTTTCCTAATATCCAATCTAAACCTCCCCCACTGCAACTTGAGACCATTACTCCTCGTTCTGTCATCTGCTACCATTGAGAACAGTCTAGAGCCATCCTCTTTGGAACCCCCTTTCAGGTAGTTGAAAGCAGCTATCAAATCCCCCCTCATTCTTCTCTTCTGCAGGCTAAACAATCCCAGCTCCCTCAGCCTCTCCTCATAACTCATGTGTTCCAGTCCCCTAATCATTTTTGTTGCCCTTCGCTGGACTCTCTCCAATTTATCCACATCCTTCTTGAAGTGTGGGGCCCAAAACTGCACACAGTACTCCAGATGAGGCCTCACCAATGTCGAATAGAGGGGAACGATCACGTCCCTCGATCTGCTCGCTATGCCCCTACTTATACATCCCAAAATGCCATTGGCCTTCTTGGCAACAAGGGCACACTGCTGACTCATATCCAGCTTCTCGTCCACTGTCACCCCTAGGTCCTTTTCTGCAGAACTGCTGCCTAGCCATTCGGTCCCTAGTCTGTAGCTGTGCATTGGGTTCTTCCGTCCTAAGTGCAGGACCCTGCACTTATCCTTATTGAACCTCATCAGATTCCTTTTGGCCCAATCTTCCAATTGGTCTAGGTCCTTCTGTATCCTATCCCTCCCTTCCAGCGTATCTACCACTCCTCCCAGTTTAGTATCATCCGCAAATTTGCTGAGAGTGCAATCCACACCATCCTCCAGATCATTTATGAAGATATTGAATAAAACCGGCCCCAGGACCGACCCTTGGGGCACTCCACTTGATACCGACTTCAGAAGACTGAAGCCTCGCTGCCAAAATGCCACCAAGAAACAGTAACGCTTCTCGGTGGCATTTCAGTGGCACGGTTTCCTGCGGGCACACACCAGTGCGCCCGCGGGCACCGCGTTGGGGACCCCTGCCCTAAGCCATCCAGTTTCCTACTGGAGTTTACTTCTTTACTGTGTACGTAACGCATAGTGTGTGTTAAGGGAGGAATATCAATGATATATCTTAATGGTGGCCTTCTCTGTACAATCTATGTCCTAACATTCTGAAAAGGACTTAAAGAGGTGAGGTTTAGAACTCTCTTTTCAAAGAGAAATTAATCAGACTAATTTTAGAGCCACAGACAAAATTTCTGTTTTGTGATAACTAGGGGAATAGGGTAGGGAGTAGGTACTAAAATAGTCCTTATTTGTTTTATGTAAAATTTGCATTCATTGATAATGTTGGCTCACTCTTTTATACTAAGCCTTGAACTAATTGATCCCAGTTAATCTGTTCCACTCTTTGATAGCTTATTTATCAGATTGGGAAAGATAGATTTAATGGTATCCACTTGAAACAGGTTCTTTAATTGGAAACACTAGAGTGTTTAGCTTGCTTTGTGCTCTAGTAATTAAGGATAATTTGGAAAAGTGGTTTTTTTACCCCTACTATTGTCTCCTTGATTAGATTTCCAAAGAAGCAGACAAAACAAATGACAATACCACCTAACGATATTGGTTCAAATAAAAGCCCAACAGCCAAATTACTTACTATGAGAAATGTGAACCATCCCCATCAATTTCAATGTTGTGTTACATTTATTTCACTGTATCTTTGCTTCCTGTGTAAGTAAATGGCAATGTTTCTTACAAAATGCAGAGTTCTATACCTTCCCTTATACAATTATCCATTCCCCAAATAAGCCAAATCAACAGAAGAAATTATTTTTCTTGATTAAGCGCCCACATTTCTCTTGGGATGAAACAAAACAAACAATTAATCTTTCCTTGTTTGTTCTCTGAAGAACCTGCATTCCTTAAATGTACGAAAGCCAAGGTACCTGTGGCAGTCAGTTGGCAGCAATTAGGCTTGAGCTGAAAATGAATGGACTAGAGTCAGAGTGCCTAATCGGCTGAGAGTTTCTACAAGAGGGCAAGGTTACGCCAGGAAAATTCCCTTGCTGTGGAAATACTGTTAAGAATTACCATTTGACTTCAGCATAATTAACAAGGTTTGGGAATTTATATGAACTAAGTAATTGGAAAGAATTAGCAAGAGATATATACATTAATCTTCACCACTTACAATGTAGTTAATGAAATTAAAGGTTCCAGTTCTACTTCATGCTTGGTTTAGTTTCTGCAAACTTTTTATTTCACCTGTAGATCAAGAAAAATATACTAGATAAAAAAATATACTAGGCAATGGTAGTAGAGAGTAGAAAATAGGGGATTGTGTTGCAAAAGTGAGAGAGTTTTCACATTTATACTATTTGAAGATTTTGTTAGGCATGGATGATAGTATTTACACGTGCACCACTGAACAAACTTCATGACATTTATGGGTGTTAATGGCCACTGAACAATAACTTGAAAAATCCATACCACAATTTATAAATATGGAAGTCATTTAGCTGAGCCAGTGGTCCCCAAACTGTGGGGCATACCCCCCTAAGGGGATACAGAGGAACCTTCAGGGGGGCACATGGCTGGACCTGGACCAGCCTCCACACGGTGTAGGGAGGGAGCGTCACCCAGCCCCACTCTGACCCCAGCCACAGCTCCACTCCACCTCCAGCCCAGCTCTGGCCCCAACCGCAGCCCAGCTCCAACCCAGCCACAGCTCCACTCAGCTCTGTCCAAATTCCCTCTCCGCCCTCAGGCCAGCTCTATCCTCATTCCCTCTCTACCCACAGGCCAGCTCCACCTCTAGTCCAGCCCCTCCCCCACACCTAGTTCAGCTCTCAGCTTTGCCTTCAGCCCAAGGTCCTCTGCTGAGCCACTGTGCAGTAATAGAGGGGGGAGGGGTCACAAACAGATGCCATTACTATTAAGCGGGGGTGGGGGGCATGACAGAAAAAGTTTGGGCACCACTAAGCTAAGCGTATTTATTTCTCCCTGACATTCAGGTTAATTCAAACCTACCTTAATTAAGATGTGTTAAACCAAAAGGCCTCCAAAAAATGAATTCTGTTATCCTAAATTGTGAATTACTAGTTTTTGGATTAAGCAAGCAGTGAAACGTAAAAGCTACTACTGCACGTTGGATTTTCAAGGTTTAGACTGAGGAATCAGACACAGTATGGCAAATTAACAAGTATTTCTGATTCTCCTGTCCTACATCCGAGGAAGAGAATATCTTCCCTTAATTCATCCTTAAAGCCTTTAGCATTTTTCTCAAAAGAAGCTATATATATTGCTAAGGAAGGAAGACAAATACATGTGTATTATATTCAGGATAAAATGCATAATTTAATAAACTGAAGTCCCATTATATTAGAGGGCTCTGGTGACCACAACAGGATTCCTACCTTCTTTCGCACCATCTCCAACTCCAGCTATCAACTTCCCGCACCCACATGTTATTTAACTACCACCAGCACAGTTTTCACCTCATGCTCAAGCAGCCTTTCTTGGCCTGCCAGGGCACTTTTATGTCACTCATCCAATTTTACATTCACCACTGTTGGAGTGGCAGCACCAGAGTTAATGCTGGCTTGATTTAACACTTCACGTGTGTTACATTATAATGTGATTTACATATTTTGTCTTTTAGCATGGCTTGCAATATATTTAATATTGCAATAACATGATTATTTATTGTTATTTAATAACACTAAACTATACACACAAAAACTACATGAGTGGTTTTTTTTAATATGCATATTATTAAGGTTGCAAAGTCAACACTCAAAAGTTAGGAAATGCCGGAATTAAGGTTAGGTGTGCAACCTTAATTCAGCCCTCTTGTGCATATGCATTATGACACAGTCTGTAACTACATAATCACATGCTATTTTTTCTACATAACTCCTGACTTAGTCAATGCACAGGGTGGATGGTGCTCACTTAATTAACAGCGAGCTAGTCCATATTTTGTTTCCTCCTCAGTGTTCAGTGTGTGGCCTGAGGATGTATTTAGTGCACACTATTCAAACTTCATTCTGAAGATAGAATTATTAATTTCCTCATGAACTTTTCTGTGGCACTCACCATTATAGTATCTAAGTGTTTCACAAACATTAATAAATTTATCTTCACAATACATTTGTGAGGTGACAGGGGAATATTATCTCCATTTTACAGATAGGGAGTTAAGGCAGAGAGAGATTAACGTCAAAAGTATCAACTAATTTTGGAAGGCCTACCTGAGACATCTAGGATGCGAGTTTCAGAGTATGTGGCACTATACAGTACTTAATATATTCAAAGCACAGCTCCCACAAACTTAAGCTGCAACTATGAGTGCTCAGCACTTCTGCAAATCAGATCCCAGGGTCTCAAGTTGGGCACCCAGAAAATGAGGAGCAAACAATTACTGACCACCCGTAAAAACTGTGGTTTAAGTGACTTGCCTATTATCACATGGGAACTCTGTGGCAGGAGGAGGAATAGAATCCAATTCTACAGGATGCCATTCATCTGCCTCAACCACAAGACCATTCTTTCTTTTCCTGCTGTCCCCTGGCCTCATTCACTGCACACCCTCCAACTGCTGCAACAAATGCTGCAGGGGGTCTTACAGACAACAACGTCTTTCACTACACGACCCAGACTCATCCTAATAGCAAGTCCTTTCTATACACTAAATAAGGCAGGGGTCCTGTGGAAAAAACAGTATGTGATTATGTAATTATAGATGACAACATAATGCGTATTCACAAATTATCCCAGTTCTCCTCACCTGTACAATATCCAGCGTTAAAGCTGCAGTGAAGAAAATGAAATACACTACTCATTACCCTTAATTTAAAATGCAATATATGGTTTTGTACATGCAGAAATTTGCATCACTACCAAATCAACTTCCCCACTCACCAATAATTCACTTAGAAATGATTCCGTATAGTTACTAAGAAAAAGAAATGAAGTTTTAAAAATTCCCCCTGCAAAGGAGTATTCAAAAAAGTAAGAAAGACTACTGAGTTTGCCAAACAATAGGAATGTAAGTATCAAAAAAGACAATATATGCCGTAACACTGATTGTATTTTAAAATGTGTACATTCATAGTCAGATTGTCTAAAAAGATATGGAGAAACCTAGTCAATTCCTGCAGTAATACAGCCTGAAAACATTTTTCTCCAGGCAAATTTGTCAAATCTAGTAAACACTGATGAATGGAAGACAGCATGGTTTAGTACATGGATTCTCAATCTCACCCTTTCTTCATAGCTAGATGGAAGCGGGATCCCAAAACTTTTTAATATTGTAGAACGAGCCACAGTACGGAAAAAGGTTGACAGCCATTAGACCAGGGGTATGCAAACTTTTTGGCCCGAGGGCCACGACCAGGTTATGAAACTTTATGGAGGACCGGGTAGGGAAGGCTGTGCCTCCCCAAACAGCCTGGACACCGCCCCCTATCTGCCCCCTCACTGCCCCCCTCAGAACCAGTGACCCATCCAACCCGCCTTGCTCCTTGACCCCTGACTGCCCCCTCCCGGGATCCCATCCCCATCCAACCCCCTCCGCTCACTGTCCCCTGACTGCCCTGCCCCCTATCCACACCTCTGCTCCCTGACAAACCCCCCGGGACTCCCACCCCCTATCCAACCCCACCTGTCCCCTGACTGCACCGATCCCTATTCACACCCCCGCCCCCGGGACTCTCACCCCCTATCCAGCCCCCTCACTCGCCATCCCCTGACCACCCCCCACCTCAGAACCTCCGCCCCATCCAACCGCCCCCTGATCCCTGTCCCCCTGATCCCTGGACTCCCGGTACCTCCTGCCCCTTATTCAACCCCCACCCCGACCCCTTACCACGCCGCTCAGAGAGGCAGGAGCTCGCAGCCACACTGCTGCCCTGCTCGGCAGAAGCGGCAGGCCAGAGCGCTGGCGGCATGGTGCACTGAGGCTGCGGGGGAGGGAGGACAGCAGGGGAGGAGCTGGGGACTAGTCTCTCCAACTGGGAGCTCAGGGGCTGGGTAGGACGGTTCAGCGGTCCAGATGTGGCCTGCGGGCCATACTTTGCCCACCTCTACATTAGACTGTAGTGGCTTTAGAACTGGACTGAGAATCAGGAAACATGGGTTCTATTCCTGGCTTTACCACTGACATGCTGTGTGGCGTGACCAGATCATTTATCTGTTTTGCCTCCTACCCTCTGTCTTGTCTGTTTAGACTGTAAGAACATCAGGGCAGGGACTGTTTCTTACTATGTACACTTCTACCCCGATATAACGCGACCTTACATAACGCAGGTTTGCAAACAACGTGGTAAAGCTCCGACACGCTGCTCTGAGCAGCGTGTTAAGGGGGCCGGGCCGGGGTCGAGGGGTTGGATAAGGGCAGAGGGTCTCAGGGGTGGTCAGGGGTTCCCCCCCGGGTCTGGGAGGCAGAAGCTGGGGGGGGCATTTTTGGGGGCCCTGCAGTCCCAGAGTGGCCTGGGAGATTAGCGGGGGCCCGGGAGCAGCCCGCTCCGCTTCCCTCGCCCCGGACCCAGTCAGGTAGCTTGGGGGAGAGGGCTTGGGGGAAGGGATCCCCGCACAGTCACCGGCGGAAGTGGAGCAGCCCGGCCTCCGTCCGCTCCACTCCACCAGCTCCCAGACGCGGCGCCCCGCTTCAGGTGAGTGCGGGGAGGTTGGGGAAAGGACGCCCCCCCGCACTCACCTGCGGCAGGAAGTGGAGCGCCGCGGCTGGGAGCTGGCGGAGTGGAGTGGGCTAAGGCCAGGCTGCTCCGCTTCCTGCCGCTGCGTGTCTGTCAGGGGGCAAGGGGTGTGGATAGGGGTCAGAGCAGTCAGGGGACAGGGAGCAGGGGGATTGGCTAAGGGGTAGGGTCCTGGGGGTGATTAGGGACAGGGGTCTCTGGAGGGGGCGGTCAGGGAACAAGGAACAGCGGGGGCCAAAGCAAGTTCAATATAATGCAGTCTCACCTATAACGCAGTGAGATTTTTTTCATCTCCCGAGGACTGCATTATATTGGGGTAGAGGTGTATCTGTATAGCAACTAGTAATACTAGAATGAAAAGAAAATGAGAATTAAGTATATCAGTAACTTTGTCTCTAAAATTGTCCTGAATTTTAATTAAAATTTTGCTTTTTTAATGAACAAAATTTGCTTTGAAACAAGCCTGAAATATGAGTAAAAAGTAAACCACTCAGGAAATAAAAGAAAAACTTCACAGAGCCCAATTCTGTACAGCAAATAACAAATCATTTTGGTTATTTTAAAATATACAGCAAATAAAAAATAAATGAATTGCAAAACACACATTAATAATACCATTTTTCAAAACTGCACTGTTATTTTCAAAGTAAGTAATAAGGCTATTTTTTTAAAGCACTGCCAGCTTTACAAAAAAAAAAAAAAAAAAAAAAGAGCCAGGAAAGTCTCTTCAGGAACTGTTTTCACAAAAGGCATGTTTTATAAATATCTGTCCTTTATGTTACCAGTAACATTATTTTTACCCTACCTTTTATCTCTAGCATATATGTGACCCTGCATCTGCCAACTACATTCTTTAAAACCAAAAGCCATCTAAACAATTGTAAGATTCTGTTACAAGCACCAATGAAACAGGTATGCACAACAGAACTTGAAAACAGCTTGTAGCAACAATGATGGATTTAAGTTATTAACAGATCAAAAAAAGATGGATGGTGGTTTGCTTTTCTTAATCTACATCATCATCTAGATCTATTTAAAGATATGTGGTGCACTAAGAAATTTAGTTAAAGTTTTGATAAAATCAGTAGAATAATCTACCCTGTTATATTGAGTCTGTATCGATCAATAAAATCACTTGTACTAGGAAAGTACTGTTAAGTACTGACAATCCCAGCCATTAATATTATTTAACACTCTGTTTACAATCTTTAATGAGGACAATAAACATTTTCTCTCTTTACACTTACCATACCACTGCTTCTAGAGCTCTATATAGCTAGAGTGCAGTCTCGATTACTGAAGACTAAATAGGGGCTGCGGGAGGAAGACACTGACTAATTTTGGATAATTGAGGGAATTTTCAATGTGATTAATAGATATTGGGTGACACAATCTTTTTTTCAGATAAGAGGGAGTTCCAGATAAAATAGCAGTTAAACTGTATTTCACAAGATTAAAGTTTTATATTCCCTACCCTTTTATAAAATTAGATCCACTTATCACATGCACTCACCTAGTATTAAAACAAAATCCCATTCATCTTGGCCTCAAAAGCTATGTCTACACAGTATCTGTGAGTGAGCCTCCCATCCTGGGTAGACAGACTCATGCTAGCTCGCCTTGAGCGAGCACACCAAAAATAGCAGTGTGAACATTGCAGCTTGGGTGACAGTTGGGCCCTTGAGTCCATCTGACCCTCTGGGTCTGAGCTTGAGTGGCTAGCCCAAATCTGTGAGTTATAATGTAAACCATTTGAATTTATGCAGTGGTCAGCATTTACAACCATCATCACACAGTGGCATATGAAATTCCACAGATTCCCTGTGTATTTAGAATAGGAAATAATGGTGGTAACTGTTTGGTATTTTGTTTTTTACAGAGGTGATCATTGTACACACCTGTCCCAATTTTGAGAAACACTTAGGTATACGTTTAATGTAACTGAAAATTGCCTAAAGTTACACTTGATCACATGCTTACGTGTTTCGAAAAATAGGGATGGTTTCCTGAACTGGGACCAGTATGGAGTATATATCTCAGCACAGGAGGGAAAATGTAATGGATATGAACACTCAGAGTTAATACATGTGATATAAATTCTACCTCATGGAAATAGAAGAAAAGATTCTAATGGTTGAACATTTCTGTATTCATGTCCTTGTTACTATCTGATTCTGGAACTGTTACTAAGTCTATCCTATTTCTGATGCTTAAGATACTTTTTACTGGGTTGAATCAATAAACATACATCTTCCTTTTATTTTTTCCCCAATACTGTAATTTACATCACTCCACAATACAGGTTGATAGGTTTTCCATCCCTATAGATATTGATGGGCAACTTTTAAAAAAATGTTTAAAGTATAATTAAAAGTACAAATGGTGGAGTTGTCAAACTGTTCCAGTTACAGAGGCGGGTTTACGGACTGCTTCTGGTCCTATATGACTATGTAGAAGTACAACAACCCCACTCACTAAGTACCATCTCCATTCTACATATAAGGACATTACAGTTTCTGTTCTGCCTTGGCGGAGACAAGGTTGACCTATACATGCTACTGTGAGTTGACCTCACAGATATTTTTTCCTCAACTATAGGCAGGGAATAGAAAAAAATACGGGGGTGGGGGGAGGGAATACTCTATTTGTCACAGAGGACTTAATTCCTCGATTTTCAGGAATCTTCTGTTCCTTTGGCAATGAAGAAGACAATAAAGCAATATTTCAGCCACAAGCAGTAGCAAAATACTCATTCTTTATTCAGAGACAAAGCCCGAGGAAATGTACAGTGTAGAACAATTATGCATTGGAAGAGATGCACAAGATGACTTTTCTACTGCAGTGCACAGGCCAACTTTTGGTTTCGCTCAAACTGAATAGTATACTACAGGGCATTCCACTTTCTTCCCTGTCAGAAGACCCACAGCACTGACCTAAATGGCCAACAGCAACTAGATCTGCTAAGCAATGCAGGACCGATTAAATTTCTCAACAGGCTGAGTGTTGGAGAGCTCTTCCTCTTCACAATCAAATCCAGTGAGAGACAGAGTTAAGAAAAGAACTGAAATCAAAGCTTCCTTCTTCTTCAGAAGCTGAAAAGGGTGACTCTCTTCTTCATGGAATGACTCAAGGTATTAATATCGAAGTTTGAAATTCCTAATAAAACTGGTATTACAAGCTCTGAAAAATTCTAGTTCTTCTGAAGATTTTTAACAGAAGGTATGCAAACTTCCAGAAAATAAAGGTGGATCTCTGGGGTGCCGTCCTGAGCTTGAAAAGCTACTTGCATCAGCAAATCTTCCATTCCTGCACAAGGCTTGGGCAACTCAGCTTGGTGTGAGCAACCTTGGGTGACAATTAATTATGTCTAGAAAATGAGCTCTCTTACTGGTGGAATTCATTTTGACAAGCAAAAGAACATATACATTTGTTTATGATGAACCTAAACATTTTTAGAGTTAAAAATGCAAAAATTGTAAAAGCATTTTTCTGGACATTTTTGTACAGTTAATTCTTCTGCTTGAGACACTCTCTTCTTGAGAGACTTTTGGGGAAATTTCAGACAGAAAAAGAAAAAAGTCTGTAAAGGAGAAGGTTGCTTTATCTTCTCATGAACTAGAAGCTGCCCTTACTGTGTCATTCATAATGTCTTGTTATCTTGGCGATGTGATCTGTCAAGTTATAAGTAGGGCCCTACCAAATTCACAGCCATGAAAAACATGCCATGGACTGTGAAATCTGGTCTTTTGTGTGCTTTTACCCTATACTATACAGATTCATGGGGGAGACCAGCGTTTCTCAAACTGGGGGTTCTGACCCAAAAGGGAGCTGCAGGGGGGCCCTTACTTCTGCACTGCCTTCAGATCTGGGTGGCCGGATAGCAGCGGCTGGTGGCCAGTCGCCCAGCTCTGAAGACGGCACCTCGCCAACAGCAGCACAGGCATAAGGGTGGCAATACCATACCATGCCAGCCTTACTTCTGCGCTGCTGCTGAAGGTGGCTCTGCCTTTAGAGCTGGGCTCCCGGCCAGCAGCCGCTGCTCTCCAGCTGCCCAGCTCTGAAGGAAGCGCCACCGGCAGCAGCAGCGCAGAAGTAAGAGTAGCAGTACCGCGCCCCCCCACCCCCTCCCACTTCCTTTCTGGGTCAGGACCCCTACAATTACAACACCGTGAAATTTCTGATTTAAATAGCTGAAATCATGAAATATACAATTTTAAAAATCCTATGGCTGTGAATAGACTGTGAATTTGATAGGGCCCCAATTATAAGTTCCCCCTGAATTATTTTTAAAAATAGATTTCTTACATCAATTGATAACACTGGCATAAGAGAAAACATGTATAAATCCTTATAATTCTTTTCAAATAATGTTTTCAAATTTCCCAACAGAAAAATAAAGGGTCTAGGATTGGAAGACATTTGAGATATAAATGTACAAAATGTCCTGAAAAACAGATTACCCAGTGATGCTGTTTTAGATGGATTCAGACTAAATTTACTATACAACACAAAAGGCAATCACAATTTTTTTTAATTTAAAACTCAAATGTAAATGGATTTTTATACAAATCATCATACTTCTGAGAATCCACTAAGCTTCAGAAATAATCTTTTTTACAATTTTTGTGCTTGTAACTGTAGAACAGATTTAGCTTGATCATAATCTAAAATCTTGACAAAGCCCTGGCTGGGATGATTTAGTTGGGGAATGGTCCTGCTTTGAGCAGGGGATTGGACTAGATGACCTCCTGATGTCCCTTCCAACCCTGATATTCTATGATTCTATACTCTGTTGGAATCTGAAAAACTATATAAACTCTCAAAGAGTATTGAAATTTACGATCCAAAACAGTTACCAAAGAAGTCAAAATATCCCTCTAGCACATTTAATTAGGCTTTTTTTATATTTTCACGTAGTTCAATCTTCTTCTTATACTTAAAAGACAGTGAAACAACTTGAGAATTCACCATCTCACATTAATATTGGTGCTACCAGAGACATTTTTAAATTTTCATTCACATGCAACAATATTTTCTATACATTTTATCCAAACAGCATTTATTTTTATTTCATCTTTAATATCCTGATGCAATGTTTGTTGGAACAACTCAAAAGAGCCATCAGTTGAAATCAAATTTGGCGCTGAATTTTCAAAAGGGTCTCCAGCCTCCCTTTTGCAGGTGCAATTTGCAAAGTGTGTATCTGTATTTTTCACCTGCAGTTTAATTGTTTCCCAAAAATGGGTTATATTAATGACAAAGAATGAAAAATAAACCTATCTGAAATAGGAAGGAAGGTAATTATTAAAATAATTTTTTAAAAAATCAGATACTCATAAATTCATCCTTTGTTTACAGATCCTGACTCCACCTGTAGGTCTTTTATGAAAGAAACTCTCTAAGACAATGAATAGGGAAAAAACTGGATGCTTCAGAAATGCTTCAGCTGCAGAAATATTGGCATATGTTATCTTTATAAATTGCAGAAAAGACTGTATGTTTATTAATATATCTTTTCAAGGGGAGATTCACACTTTGTTTTGAAGATTTGGATTCCTGAAACTTCTGAAATGTTGATTCTGTTGCCCAGGGTTAATTACCAATCCTTCAAATCCCAAGGGGTTTGGACTCCTAAAATCCAGTTCCCCCAGTCTTTTCTCGAGGAGTCATGACTGCCCTCTTCATGGAAGCACGAGATCAAATTAAAGACTAGTAGGTCATTCTTAAACAGTATCAGTTCCTTCACCTCAATCAAAAGAGATGCATTACCTTTGAATACAACCTCTCCTGATAAAAATCTGAATAGCAGTACTAGCTCTTTATTCACTAAGGGCCATTGAGATTTTCTCCATTCTTCACAGTGTGAAAAAAGTCAGAGGATTAGTGTAATTCTAGATTTTTAAATGGTCCAATTTCGTCACTGAATACAAGAAGTTCAAAATGACGTTCATCTAGGGCAGTGGTTCTCAACTGGGGTTGGGGGGGGGGGGGGGAGTGGTGAGGTTTCAGGGGGTTTGCCAAGCAGGGCCAGAATTTCACTTGCTGGGGCCCAGGGCATATAGCCGAAGCCCTACCGCATGGGGCTTAAGCCTGGGGCCTCAAGCCCTGCCACCCAGGCTGAAGCCATAGCCTAAGAAACTTAGCTTTGCTGGGCCCCCTGTGGAATGGGGTCCTGGACAATTGCCCTGCTTGCTACCCCGTAATACTGGCCCTGGCTTTTATATGCAGAAAAAGAGTTGTGGCACAGGTGGGCCGTGGAGTTTTTTTAGCATGCTGGGGGGGGCCTCACAAGGAAAGTGGTTAAGAACTCCTGATCTAGGGGAGAAAAAGGATGGATCAGACACTGAAATAGAGAAGGCATCAAAATGGGATTCAGGAGACTTGGGTTCAGTTCCCAGGTCTGCCCCATACTTCTTGTCTGACCTTGGATAACTAAAATGAGGCTAATAGTACTTCCCTTCCTCGTGGGTTTTGCGTTGATACATTCATTGTTTGATTCATTCAGATGCTATAGTGATAGGGATCCATAAATGTACTCAAATAGAATGCCAGCACTTGTGTATTTTAACATGAAGTTTGTTTGCATAATTTAAGGTCACCTACATTACCTCAGCAACCAACCCACTTCACTGCACTTCCTTTCAGACATATCTCAGCCCTTGAATTTACTTAAAAAAAAAAGTGTAATGGTGGTCAGAATTGTTATTCCTCAGCACAAGGACAAAGTAACTGCAGGTTAAGTAAAAGCAGATGTATTGGCCCACGCACAGGGAGAAGTTCAGAAGGTCTATCAGTGCTCCGTTACACTGGATTGTCGTCAGTTGCAAGAAGAGCTTTCTTCAGCTTGCGCACATGACAAGAAATGAGTCATTACTCAGATGTTCACCAGAGGCATGCAGCTTCTCCAATATCCCACTGCCTGACTAAATCGTCTTGCATCTGTGATTGGTGACTTTGTATTTTGATTCTGAACTACAGGTGCAACTCCACAGGCAACCTCTGCTAAATATGTCTGTTATCTTGTAGGGGGAGAAATCAGCAAGCGATGAGATTTCTTCTGCGCAAGGGAGTTAGAAAATATTTATGCTGTTGAATTTTAAAAGACAACCTACCGAAGGGCAAGCCTATAGGGAAGTAAAACTGGGATGACAGTAACATTTCACAAAAGGATCACTCCATAGCTGACCTCTCATTCCTTGTCCTCAAAGGAAACCTGCACAACTTCTTCAAAAGACGAGTCTGGGAGCTTAAATTCATACCTTTGCTAGACACTAAAAGTCATGATCTCAATAAAGACATTGGATTTATGGTGTATTACAACAATCTGTAATCCACTAATTGTCCTTTTTTGTCCTATGAATGCAGAAGTATTAATGGGCACTTCACCTTAAATTGTCCCTTGGAAAATGTGTTAACTACCTGTGCTAAACAATCTGTTCCAGCTTGTATTTAGCTGTGACGCTCTGAGAACCTTTCCCAGACCTGAAGAAGAGTTCTGTGCAGCTTGAAAGCTTGTCTCTTTCACCAACAGAAGTTGCTCAATAAAAGATATTCATAGATTCATAGATACAAAGGTCAGAAGGGACCATTATGATCATCTAGTCTGACCTCCTGCACAATGCAGGCCACAGAATCTCACCCACCCACTCCTGAGAAAAACCTCACCTATGTCTGAGCTATTGAAGTCCTCCAATCGTGGTTTAAAGACTTCAAGGAACAGAGAATCCTCCAGCAAGTGACCTGTGCCCCATGCTACAGAGGAAGGCGAAAAACCTCCAGGGCCTCTTCCAATCTGCCCTGGAGGAACTTCACCCACTTTGTCTCTCTAGTAACATCCAATGTCATCTTACCGGGACATTGAATCATCTAATGTGCAGTAGAGGGCAGATGGTTAAATCAGAGAAACTTCTCCATTATCAATTCATTAGAGATGAGGGTCACAAGAACTGCTCTTCTGAGAATGAATTATATGTTAGCTAATACTTATCAGGATTGACAACATGGCAGTAATTGGTTATATAAACAATTAGGTGGAATCCCTCATTGTAACCTATTATTGGAATCCCAACCATTTATCTAATGGGCAAATGAACCCTGGCATCAGTGAAGAGATTTATCTAAAAAGTGGCTTTCTAATCCAATATACAGTCCACTCTGGAGGGAGTGGAGACCTCTCAAGTGATCAGTATTTCTGCAGATATGCCATCAAAGGAGATTTCCATTTCTATACCTCTTTGGGGTAAAGGATAAATGACCAGTCACCGATTGCACAGTAGAATCAAAGAAAAAGAAGTGGAAGCAACAGATGTATTCCTCATTCCCTGGACTAACAATTGGTGCTCTGGATTTCCATCCCTGCTTCTAATTCCTAGTGCTCTTAGGAAAGTAAAGGGGTTAAAACAAACCTTAATCCAATCTCACCAGTATAGGTCAGACATTCCTAGTAATATGTCAATGAGAAGTGCAGTCAGGAAAGTAACTGAACTACTTTCCTCATGGATTGTATTTTCTAAATGGACAACCTACCCTAAATTCTCAATTACTGAAGGACAATCTTCACACACTGATATATTTTGCTTTCCACAACCAAATCTCAGATCACTTATGAAAAGTTGTACAACCTGAATACTTGGTTGCTAATATCTAAACTATATTCTTAAATTTATTCACCTAAATTTGGGTTATTGCTGATTGTATCATATGACTTTTAAAAACAAAACTTTATATTTGTGAATAATCTAAGCACTATACTCAGATGTACAGACACTCTTTTCTCAACCTATGTATTACATAATATTTTTAACATTAGCTTTAATAAAATTTTAAAATATGTTAAGCTTCCACCCTTTCTGCTCAGAATTAGAGACTTTCCGTATAAGGGACCCATGTGAAATTATATCTGACCTTCCCCCACCTTAAACTCCTTGATTATGAAATCTCCTTTTTATATATCTAACTGCAGGATAAACTGCCCTTCAACAGTATTTTCTGAGACAGTGTAGTCTAGCAATCAAGTGCTCAGACTCTGAGTTAGACCTGTGTGAGCTCTAGTCTCGGCTTTGTCACTGACTCCCATTTACGTGTTGTGTCTCAGTTTCCCCATTTATAAATAAGAACTAATAATTCCAACCTATCTCCTATCAATCAATGTGTGCACAGTATTGGCAATGCCATATAATGCTGTTTATTATTACCATTGAAACTACTGAATACATGTTGGTGCTTCTTAGCCAGTTGTTCCATAGTATTTTAAGTGAAAATTGTAACTTCCATTCTTGAACTTGTAAAATGTGGCAGTCATTTAAAACAAAACATACCTCAACCTTTAGCACTTCCAGGCAGAAAATCAATCCATTATGAAAAGACAAAAAGCCTCTCACAGCTTTCAAAATCAAGAAACAAATAAGTAATCCAATGAATTTTCAACATACAATAAATAGGGATAAATATTAAAAGAAATGCAAACATTGGAATTGCATGATCTCTTAAAAACCTGTGCTAATTAACTATTTTTAAATTCTTCAGAAAAATACAAAAATATAAAAAAATGAGAACCTGGATTTTTAAAATTTATTCTGAAATAATACAAGAAGCTGGGTTAATAAAGTAAAGGTGATGGGACATTTTTATCCACTGGAGTGGCAGCTGCAGCATTTTCCATCACTGTAAGAGAATTACACATAGTTTCTTTTGCTGCACAAAAGACAAAGAACAACATTCCATTTTCATGCAATTAAACATGGATTCAAATTTTATTATCTGGGGCCCTCATACTCGGTTATCTGAAGTATACAACAGAAAAAAAAATAAAGCAGCAACATAAGGCAATGACTGAAACAGGTCAATATTTGTTTGCAGTCTGCATGGTACAACACCATTTTGGTAACTTTGTGTGTTTTAAAGGTGCAACACATATTTTGAGAAATTACTACATGAGAGCATAAAGACAATGGTTTGGCAGTAGCAACTGTGTAAACACTCAATCCCCTCATAAGGGCCTGAAAAAATTACTACTTTTTTTTACAACAGTATCATAATTCACTAGCAATCTACTAGTATCAAAAAGATGCTGGCACTCTACAGCTACACATACAGCAGGTGTAAATTGTAACAGCCAAAGTATACAAACACTAAATCCCTGCTGTTACATTTATACAGATCTCCCTTCAACTCTTTAGATTCATTCAGTTTGAAATTAAAGGCCAAGAACTTAAAAAATGAATGCCTAAAGTTAACCACCTAAATAAGTGGCCCGACTGACATCTTTGGGAATGGCCAGGTAGTCAGCACTTCTGAAAATCCGGCCATTTATTTAAATGCCTCAATGTGCAATATGAATTTTACTAAAATTCAGCTTATATTTTTTAAAATCTTGTCTAAAATTTCTTTCCCCATCAGTGCACATCAAAATTACTGACAATATAACCAAAGTTAATGATATAAGTAGGAATGTAAGTTAATTAACTCCTCCAGTAGGGGGTGATAGTGTCTTTGTAGTTTCTCAGCAATGAAATAATGGTAGTAATTTCACCTATATCGCACCCTATTCAAAAATATACACCCCTAAATCAATCAATCAATCTCAGGAATGATATTCTGCAACAGTTAATTTTAAGCAGATCACATTTTTATACATGAACAAATTCTAAGTGTCTCCTCAAAATAAAACTTACATAATAATTATAGTGTAATAATGTTACAACTGATTGTTGTATTATCTTTTTTCCACATTCATTATCAACAAAAAAGTTCTACTGGGTTCTACAAATATGAACATCTTCAAAAACAGAAGCTTGGTAAAAACAAAATAATCCATTAATGCAGGGGAAAACAAAAACTGGCTCCTTAAACATATGCGTAGGGAAAGGCTAAATAAATCAAGAGTATCAAAAATGCTCCACTTCTCTTTGCCATTCTTGAGAACAGCAATTTATTAAAAAGAGTATCCAGAGTAGTCCCACAAATTTTGTATACATACAAACACCCAAGAAATTTACCTAAATTCCTTAGCTACTTCTGATACCACAAATATGGCAAAGAGTAAGAAGAAAGACAGAGGAGAGTGTTTGTGTAGAACAATAAAAAAATGTTAAATTAGGAAATAGTCTTCTGACAATGAAATGTCTATTCTCTTTTAAAAATAATCTGAAACAGAACATAATATTCCCCAAAGTTCTGTGTGCAGCCACCCATTCATTTTTACTATATGGATGTCCACACCAGAAAACCATCCCCTAGTTTTTGAATTAGTTTAAGATTAAATCAAAACAAACAATTTAAAGTGTATTTTCCTCCTCAGTTCCAAAATTCTTCCCTTTTGGAGATACTCTGAAATTAAAGTACGATTTTTTTCCTTCCCAGCTTCCAACCTTCCCTGAAATCTGGGAGAAATTTCAAAAATCGTAGCACTCTTCATTTTCTAAGTAGTGAGTGCTTCAAGTGGTATGTGGTTGCAGTAGGAATTCCCACAATTAATGAATGTCTAAGCAAAGATTAGGTAAAGACTCATTAAGAACCTAAGCCACAAATGATCACTACTTATGTAATGCATTTTTCCCCTTTTGCCAGCTTAAAAAGCTCCCCTAATGGTCAGCCCTAACTTATTACAGTGTAGCTACTGACAGCGGGTGAAATCCTGGCCCCATAGAAGACAGCAGGAGTTCTGCCATTGACATCAATGGAGCCAGGATTTCACCTAACGGATTCAACTATCTAGTTAAAACATTTGAAAACACTTCAGTGCTACACCAGTGTTCAGGTCAACTCTGAAAACAAGCTCTTGATCCAGACATGCAAGTGAATGAGGAGAGACACAGAAATGTATTTTAAGCTGCAGACCAAAACTTTATTAAACATAACATCAGAGAGGGGTGTCATCGGCCCAATCTTCCCATAGCAGGCATGTAAGTGAGGGCAGTGGGGGGCTTACAGGGGACCTATCATATAGCCCATAACTCAGGGTGGACTCCCCATTG
This sequence comes from Lepidochelys kempii, assembly GCF_965140285.1. NCBI lineage: Eukaryota > Metazoa > Chordata > Testudines > Cheloniidae > Lepidochelys > Lepidochelys kempii. Next base: position 78,468,586 of record NC_136384.1, on the reverse strand, counting down.
CCTACCTCTAGCAAGCTGAAGCCTATCCTCTTTCCCCCTGCAAGAGGGCAGAAAGTACAAAGAGGGGCCATAGTCTGCAAAGAATTCAGGTCTACCATTTTCCTCTGGGCCCAAACTCCACCAATGAAATCCCAGGTCTCTTCTTTCTGGGTATATTTTAAAATGCTCCAGTGCTACACCAGCATCTAGGGCAGCTCTAAAAATGAGCGCTGCTTCTTCTCACAGACACACACACACACAGAGCTGACAGGGAGCTTACCTGTAAGTATATTTCCAAGCCTTGTCGCCGCTGCTCCAGGACCTTAGGGACCCAGTTCCTCACGTGCTTGGAAGGGATTTCCGGCGTTCTAATAAACCTTTTGAGCTGCAAACAAAACCAAAAATAAAAATATATCCCCTCTTTACAGTAAAAACATTCCTGCTATAAGTCAGTCAGAACAGGGGGGGGAAAGGTAGCCATTTAGAAAAATCAGTAACTGCAGTGAATTTATTTACTGAACACCTCATTGAAGAATAACGAACTGACTTTACTATCCCTCTTCAAATCTACAAGTCACAGTTAAAAGTTATTTCAACTTAGCTAACCTTCTGGCAATGAGGAATCCAACTGATAATGCCATTTGATCCAAAGATTTAAAGCAAAACTGCAGCAGCTGGATGGCTCTACTACTTGAAGACCTGGATACCAACTCAAGCCAGGGACTAAACACAACAACATGGCAGTTAGCTGAATATTGCTCACTGGACAATCCAATCTACACACCAACAAATATTTTAACACAGCTTTTCTTTGAAGTGTATGCTGTCTCATTTAGGGCCTGATCCTGCAAGATACTGAGTACTCTCAAGCTCCCATTAACTTCATCAGTTTACAAGGGTGGGTCCCCCGGAGAGTGACAAAAGAACAGTAAAACCTATGAATCTGGCTGGCTGAGCTACTGAACTACTATTGAATCCTTGTGAATCAGGCTGAGAATGACTGGGTAGGAAAGATGGTCTAATCTCTAGTGGACAGGGGCACTAGACTGGCACTCTAATGATCTGGATTCAATTCCTGTGTGACTTCGGGCAAGTCACTTAATCTGCCCCATACCTCAGTTCCCCATCTGTAAAATGGGAATAGTACTTGACAGGGATGCTAGGCGCTCGGATACTACCTTGATAAATATTATATAAGTAAGTAGATAGACAGACTGCAATTGAAACAACTTCCCGATTCAACATACAGGCATTTGGGGAAAGGTGGTGGAAAACAAGCCTCTTACTAACTAATGGGTTTTCCAGAAAGCAGGCACCTTGAGAGATGAAGGGAAAAACTGTAATAGTAAAATGAGCATAATTCTGTAATAATTTATACATAGCACTAGCAAAACTCTGCTACAGAATCTATCCCTACGTAAGTTTCTATTGTCATTCCTGTGACGATTTTATGCAGGATAGCTCACAAATATTTAAAAAAAATAATTTATACCTAACAATACTTCTTCCACAGAAGATAAAAATTATCCTCATTCCAAAAACAACTAACTTTTTTTTTTCAGTACTAAAAGGTAAAACAATAACTAGAATGGATTCCACTGCATTTTAATGGAAGGTGACACTAGACATTTTTTCAGCTGCATATTGCCTCTGAGTAAATGTGAAGAGAGAAACACAAGGGCAGAAACTCAAAATTGACTTTGACATGTACGCCCATGGGGGTTTGAGAATTTACATTTCATCTCTGAGCTTGCTGAGATGTTACTATAGCAAAATGCAGTGCCAACATATCACTGTCTCTGTGATCATAAGTTATGAAGGTCCAATAAGTAAACCTCAGTTGTTCTAGAAACATTTTGCAACTTGCTTATTTTTCAAATATACTAAATCACAATCAAATGTGTCCAAGTTCAAGCAGAAAAAAACCACCAAACACCTCTACTTACTGATCTTAAAGTCATAGTATAAAAACCCAATTTTTTCTTTAAATTTGTCAAGAGTGTTGAAGAAACTAATATCACAACTGTTGGGGTCTATGACAGCTCTTGTAGGTGAGTAATGAATTGCTTTAGATGAAGAGAGACAAACCTGAAACAGTACAAGTTTCCAGTAGGGCTTAGCTGCTTACAAAATAAAAAATACTGTACAGCTGACACTTCAACTGATGATTAACAATCCTTCTTGCTCTGTGGCCCTGTTACACAACCCATCCAATCAACAAAGACAGATGAAAGGTGCAAGTATATGCAGTGTATGTATGCGCATTTATTATATCTGTATACAGAGAGACAAAATATAAATCATAACACACATATTTCAATATATATGATCCTTATAATAATATGTAAATGTACTATACACATATATGTTTGTATGTTAATGAAATAGTTCCTGAGATTGTTGGATACTGTCTGAAGCCAACCATATAAATAAAAGAACTATTTACCCGAGGGTAATTTCTTTTTAATGCTGTCACTGACCTCAGGGTCATTTAATAGTCCTTTTACTATATGAGCTGTTGCCTGAACCATGAAAGATGGGTCAAATTTAAAAGTATGGAATCATTTCCCAAAATGATGTATCAAGACTATTTTTGTCTATCTTAAATTATTAAAAAATACCTTTGTGGATAATTTTGCCAAATGTAAATTTTCATATTTTTATGGACTCCAGTTTAGTAATGGTAATCACATCTACTCCTTACATTTTTTTTGTACTGAGAAAAGCAAGTGAATATTTTAAACATTTTATATGTTTTTATAATATATATTTCATAATTTTATTTTATAATTGCATACATTTTTATATTTTATATTTATATTAATATATGTTTATGTATAAAAATAAAGCATTTCAATCCCTCTGCAGATTGACTAGGTGAAAATAATTAAGATTCTAATCAGAAACAAATACCATACTGCATTTACAGGTGTGTAAACCTGCAAAGTCTAGTTTGTCACTTACACCAGTAGCGTATTAACGCCTAGGCCAACAAGGCCCAGGCCTAGGGTGGCAAATTTGCAGAGGCGGCAAATTTACAACAGCATCAGAGGCTGCTTCCTCCAGTGCCGGTTCGCAGCCTCTACTGCCGGTTCTCGCCCTCTACCCCCAGCCCCGCTCCAACTCCACCCCTTCCCCGCCCCCATTCCCCGCCCCTCCCTGCCCCTATTGGTCCCCTTCCCCAAATCCCTGCCCCGGCCCTACCTCCTCTCCTGAGTGCGTCGCATTCCCCCCTCTTCCCCCCTCCTTTGCGAAGCTGTTTCGCACAAAAGCACTGGCAGAGAGAAGCAGGACCCGGTGGCACGCTCAGGGGAGGAGGTGGAGTCGGAGCTGAGGTGAACTGATGCGGGGGGGCCGGGAGCGGCGGGACGGGACCTAGGGGTGGCAAAATCTTTAATCTACCACTGACTTACACAGTGGCCAAATCTACTCTGTGCAAGGCCAGCCAGATGTGTGAAAAGCCAGCAATAATAAACACCTGCCTGTGGGAACAGAGAACTTGTGTAAATGAGCAAATGTACTCCACCAGATTGTAGGTCTTCTCTCTTTCTTACTTGGCAACACAGGAAGCAGGATTTATCAGCTCCTTTATGTAGCTGGAATGTCGGAAGAGGGGGACACAGACAGGAGCATAATCAAGCCACATATCTTGAGAACTTTTTTATTTATTTTGTTTTTAAACATGGACATTCATTACTGTTTTGAGTAAGGAATCTCCTATTCCAACTTGGAACTGGAGTCCTTCCTTCACACATTGCTGGTATGGTCTAGTTTCATCAATATCTCCTCTTGCCTTTTCCTGTCACCCACAATAAGGGAAAGAAGTAGGGTTGCCTATTTTCTAATCACACAAAACCAAACACCCTTGCCTTTCCCCCTGCCCTGCTCCCATCCCGAGTCACTGGGGGGGACTTTGGGTGCGGGAGGGGGGTTCAGGGTGTGGACTCCGGCCAGGCGGTGCTTACCTCAGGTGGCTCCCGGAAGCAGCCAGCATGTCCAGCTTCCAGGCAGCAGTGCAGCCAGGGGGCTCTGCGTGCAGCCTACGCCCACAGGCACTGCCTCCGCAGCTCCAATTGGCCATGCAGAGCCTCCGTGGCCGACCCAGCACCTGGGAGCCGGATGTATTGGCCACTTTGGGGAGCCATTCAGAGCCAGGGCACACAGGAAGCCTGTCTTAGCCCTGCTGTGCCACCAACCGGACTTTTAGTGGCCTGGTCAGCAGTGCTGACCAGAGCCACAAGGGTCCCTTTTCGACCAGGCGTTCCAGTCAAAAACCAGATGCCTGGCAACCCTAGGAAAGAGGGAAGCAGAAAATCATCATTCCTGATAGGCCTCCTTACTTCCACTTGGCTCATCTCCTTTGGGGAAAAGTCCATCTAAGCCAGGACTTTGGGCTATGTGACAACTTTAAAAGACACCTTCACAGAAGTCTTGTTTTCACAAATCTCAGATACTGAAGTTCATACCGTACCTAAAAGATTCTAGATATGTAATGGTTTTTACAAAGGAAAGAGGGAAAAACTGGACTATAGAATAACTGATTCACACACTGAAAACATGGACACTATTATACAACGAAAACCATATGACAACAAGTTTGTTTACATTACAGTGAAATACAGGTCTAATCAAGTGGAGTTACTTTAAAAAAATTCCCTTTACAGCAAAAATCGACTGCAAACGGTATAATGCGACAACAGGCTCTGCCCTGAGGGAACTGCAAAACCTGTAGGTATGGGAGTTTGTTTTCAGCCTGCCTTTATGGCTTTATCTTTACAAGTTGTTAACTTTAATATGGGACAGCTGTCAAGAGAAGAAATTTCAGTTTTGCTTTAAATGATCTTTATGATGTTATTTAAAAATAAAGCTATTTGTAGTAATTATTCAGGTTAGGGTTATCAAAAATCTCCAAGAGGAGTGAGGACATTTTGTTATTTATGGAAAGTAGGGAAACAGGGAGGCAGATATTTAAGAAGAGTAGAATCCACAGAATCTGTATTGACTGAGCTTTCTCTGCCAAAGGGTTCACGGTCTGTTGGTGTCAGTATAGAAAAGGCAAATGCACTCATTTAGTACACCAATTTGAGACACCAATATTCCTCTATTATGAACAGAAGAGAAAAAACTAGCTGAGAAACCATCTAGTGTGTTATTGCCAAAGGAGATCAAGATTTCCACCAAGGTTTCTGGAAAAGTGGTGGAGGAAGGAGAACTTGCTATAAAAAGTATGTTGTGTGCTTTAACTCTGTAAAGGAAATGAATACAGAAACAAGGCTGCTGCCCTGAAGACCTCACAGTACAATCTAAACAGGCAATGAGCACACCAGGGATAGGAAAAGCAAGTAATTGTTAGCAGTGAAGTCTAGAACATGTCTTATTATAGTGTCTGGTTTGGAGGTTTATTTCTTTTGCTAGCACTTCTGGGGAGTGACAAAAGGACGATCATTTACAGACGTCCTGGAAGTAGTGTGTTTTAAGGAAGACTATGAAGAAAAGAGGGTAGAGGCACAGCATGCCAAATCCAGGCATAGGGGGACATGTGAAAGAAAGCAGTTGAGAACAGAACACAGACATAAATGCTGCAGTTATTCCTAAGTTTTGAGCAGAGCAAAGAGGGCAATGGGTAAGTGAAAAGATGTCAAAAACAGAGAAGTAGGGAGGAACTAAATTGTGCAGGGAATAAATGGGCAACTACAGAAGTTACATTGAAGTTAGATAACCAGAACTGGAGGACAGTTATGACTATATTTAGCAGAGTACTCCTTACACATCAACAGCTTGATTCTGCCACCATTACCCACACTGAGCAGTACCTTACTAACTACAGGTTTCAGAGTAACAGCCGTGTTAGTCTGTATTCGCAAAAAGAAAAGGAGTACTTGTGGCACCTTAGAGACTAACCAATTTATTAGAGCATAAGCTTTCGTATGGAAACGATATGCATCTGATGAAGTGAGCTGTAGCTCACGAAAGCTTATGCTCTAATAAATTGGTTAGTCTCTAAGGTGCCACAAGTACTCCTTTTCTTCTTACTAACTACCTGATCCTGAAACACATTACTCACAAATGTAAGGCATGGGACCACTCCAGTGTGTGTAAAGTTAAGCTTGTGAATATATATAGATTTTTTGCAGGACTGGAGCCTCAGTGAGTAGTGTGATTGATTTTGATAGGTATAATCAGCATGAGCACAAGGGGAAAAATAGGCCCCAAATGAATATGGGAGATAAATATGGATTGAAAAGAAAATGTAACTGAAAAATTTTAAATGGCAGCTAGTTGCACAATGAGGCTATCTACCAAGGAGAAAAAAGTTAAGAAATGCATGCACATAGTAACTACTGTGCAAAATCTACACAACAAATCATATTCTTATTCCTATAGGGCTCTCTAGTAAACAGGAGCTCAGCAGGCGCATTCCACTTTTCTGTCACCTTCAGTGAACTGCTTCTTTTCCAGACTTCTTGTTTCAGAAGAAACTTATGGAATAAGACGTTTGCCTTTCAGAACAGAAATTTTAAATAGAAGCATCCAGCTCCAACTATTGGATGGGGGACAATCACATTCTCCTTTAACACCCTTCTAAGCAACTCAAAAAGAGTAATGGATTTCAAGTTGGGAAATTAGTGAGTAAAATGTATTATCTCATACATATAAATGAGATGACTATTCTTAGCCTTTGGAAAAGAACAAACTTAGTATTCATTTAGTATTGGATAAATTCAATATTGCAACAATACAGTAGGCCTTTTTCTTCTCTAACTTTGTGGGTACATATGAGCCACATGTTCAACTCAACATACAGGAGTTTGGCCACCCAACTCTCTAACGTTAACAAATTGCATGCTTGACTAGATATAAATGATCTCCTCCAAAAGATTCCTTTTCTACAGAAATATGCATTATTTCATGCTTTTACAAGAATAAATCTACCGACATAAGGTTCTACTGATGTTTAACAACAATATGGCAGTACAAAAGAACCAAAAAGAAAGGAAAGCATGAATAATCTGAGAAACCTCCCTCTCCCTTAACAAAACATATGGAATATACTGACATCTCTTTTATGAGAGATGACGTGCAATGCACACAGTTAAGATAGGTTTCAGAGTAACAGCCGTGTTAGTCTGTATTCGCAAAAAGAAAAGGAGTACTTGTGGCACCTTAGAGACTAAAAAGAAAAGGAGTACAGTTAAGATAGGACATTACCAGTGACGCTGTCATAAAAATAAAGGGAAGGGAAACCACTTTCTGTATACAGTGCTATAAAATCCCTCCTGGCCAGAGGCAAAGTCCTTCTACCTGTAAAGGATTAAGAAGCTCAGGTAACCTGGCTGGCACCTGACCCAAAATGACCAAGGAGGGGACAAGATACTTTCAAATCTGGAGGGGGAAAAGGCTTTTGTCTCTCTGTGTGATACCTTTGCCAGGAACAGATCAAGAATGCAAGCCCTCCAACTCCTGTAAAGTTAGTAAGTAATCTAGCTAGAAAATGCATTAGATTTTCTTTGGTTTGGCTTGTGAAATTAGCTGTGCTGGAGGAAATGTGTATTCCTGTTTTTGTGTCTTTTTGTAACTTAAGGTTTTGCCTAGGGGGATTCTCTATGTTTTGAATCTGACTGCCTGTAAGATTATCTTCCATTCTGATCTTACAGAGTTGTTCTCTTATCTTTTTTTGTTCTTCTAATAAAGTTCTGGTTTTTTAAAGAATCTGATTGGGTTTTTTGGGTCTTAAAAATCCAAGGCTGGTTTGTACTCATCTTGTTTATTCTCAAGCCTCCCCAGGAAAGGGGGTGTAAGGGCTTGGGGGGATATTTTGGGGAAATAGGAACTCCAAGTGGTCCTTTCCCTATTCTTTGTCTAAATCTCTTGGTGGTGGCAGCATACTGCTCAAGGACAAGGCGAAATTTGTGCCTTGGGAAAGTTTTTAACCTAAGCTGGCAAAAATAAGCTTAGGCGGTCTTTCATGTGGGTCCCCACATCTGTACCCTAGAGTTAAGGGTGGGGAGGGAACCCTGACATGGTGGCAGAGCGGTGGGATCATTTTGAACCAGAGATCATTTTGAACCAAAAGCACAGACCTGAAGAGGTTTGTTTGTTTTTTAACTGAAAGCAGCTAGAGCTTTTTCTGTCTCTTTGCCTGGCGGCAGAGGTGGTAGTTTTTTAACAAAAGGATTTTTCTGTAGGCTGGGAACAGCTATCAGAGGCAAAGATATCAGGTTACAGCACAGCGAACTGGGAATTCACAAGCAGATTTTTTTTTCTTTCTAACTCTCAGGTATAGCTAGGTTGAACACAGAGAGGCTAGAATGACAGAAAGCAATGTCCAACAGAAACTGGAATTAGCCAGATCTGAAGCTGAGAAAAGACAGAAGGAACATGAAAGACTGGAAGAACTCGGACAGATAAAGATTGATTCACGTGCAGCCAAAGAAAAAGTTGCTAGGGAGGCAGAAATGGCCAGAGAAAAAGCCAGGGAAAAGACAGAGGAGGCTGCCCAAGAGGCTGCCCACACGAGAGCCATGGAGGCAAAAGAAAAAGAAATGGAGGAGAGGGAAAAAGAGGAAGCATGCACTGGAGATAAAGAAGGCAAGGGCTCAGCAGAATTACCGAATAACCCTAACATTCCTTCCCCAACATTCCACAAATGGGAGCGACTATGTCCATAGTATGATGAATCCAGTGATATTGCTGAATATTTTCTCACCTTTGAGAAACTGAAACTGTGCACACTCCATAAAATTCCTGATGCTCATAAGATGACATTGGTCGCAAAATTGACTGGAAGAGCTCTGGACATATTCAACAAGATGCCTGTTGAGGAGGCTTCTGACTAAGATAAATTCAAGGATTTGGTTTTAAAACAATTTCAAGTTACACCTGAAACTTACAGAGTAAAATTTCAAACCCTTAAGAGAGGGCCTGGACTAAGTAATGTGGCTTATGTAAACCAGATAAAGGATCTGTTAGCTAAATGGGTCAAAGGAAGGGGTGTCACTGGCTTTGAAGGAGTGTGTGATTTGATGGCTCAGGAACAATTCCTGAATATGTCCGATGACGATATAAACAGTGTTTATGGGTAAGAAAATGGACTCAGCAGAAAATCTTGCTTCTTATGCTCAGCAATACGAGCAGTGCCAGACTGCCAGAGAGGCGCGGCAAACCAGAACAAAATGGGTGGAGGGAGGAGAAAGGAACAACCCTGGTCGCAGTTTGAGCAGATACCAGAAGGGACACCCTCAGACCACACCCTACTACTGGGGGCAGCTCAAGGCCCCAACTACACCCCAAGGAAAACTCCAGACACCTTATCGTCCCACCACACTGTTCTCCAGCAACTCACCTCGCCCCAGTGACCAGTCAGTTGTGCGATGTCTTAAATGTAACGAGTTGGGCCATGTAAAGGCCAACTGCCCCAAGAACCCCAACAGATTACAGTTCATTGCACCAGAGTCCCACCAAAGATCCTCAGGCCCAGATGCCTCACAGATACCCTCAGAGCGGAGGGAAACTGTGAGTGTGGGCGGGAAGAAAGTTACAACGTGGAGAGACACCAGAGCACAAGTGTGGCTATCCACCAATCCTTAGTGGACCCCACATTCATCGACCCAGAGGTCCAACTGATGATTCAACCCTTCAAGTTAAACTCTTTCAATTTGCCTACAGCCAAGTTGCCTGTCCAGTACAAGAGCTGGTCAGGAACGTGGACTTTTGCAATCTATGATGATTATCCCATTCCCATGCTGCCGGGGGAAGACTTGGCCAGTCATGTGAAGCTAGCCAAGAGGGTGGGAATGGTCACCTGCAGCCAAGCTAAGCAAGCTGTCACACCTAGCTCTGTTCCAGAGACTTCTACCAGGGCCCAGGCAGAGATGATGGAACTGGACCCCATGCCAACGTCTGCGACAGCAGTAGTGGATCCAGTCCTAGAGACCCAGACAGAGCCAGTCCCAGAACCGGAACTGGCGGAACAACCAGCACCAGAACCATTGCCAGCACTGAATCTAGTGCTTGCAACCCCAACACCAGAGGGCCCCACCGAACCTGCACTGGCAGCAGCAGATAACCCTACACAAGAGACTCAGCCGGAGCCTGAACCCCAACATAGTGCACCAGCGGAGAGCGGTTCACAGTCACCAGAAACAGCCCCATCACCTGCATCGCTTCCAGAGGGACCAAGCCCAGGTCCACAATCCAATGAGGAACTGATGTCTCCAGCATCAAGGGAACAGTTCCAGACCTAACAGGAAGCAGATGAAAGCCTCCAGAGAGCTTGGACAGCAGCACGGAGCAACCCACCACCTCTCAGGACTTCTAATTGATCCAGGTTTGTTGTAGAAAGAGGTCTTTTATACAAGGAAACTCTTTCTGGTGGACACCAGGAAGATTGGCATTCTCAAAGACAGTCGGTAGTTCCAACTAAGTACCGGGTAAAGCTCTTAAGCTTAGCCCACGATCATCCTAGTGGCCAAACTGGGGTGAACTGAACCAAAGACCATTTGGGAAAGTCATTCCACTGGGAGGGAATGGGAAAGGATGTTTCTACCTACGTCTGGTTTTGTGAGGTGTGCCAAAGAGTAGGAAAACCCCAAGACAGGTCAAAGACCCTCTCCAGCCGCTCCCCATCATCAAGGTTCCATTTCAGTGAGTAGCTGTGGATATTCTGGGTCCTTTTCCAAAAAAGACACCCAGAGGAAAGCAGTATGACCTGACTTTCATGGATTTTGCCACCCGATGGCCAGAAGCAATAGCTCTTAGCAACACCACGGCTAAAAGTGTGTGCCAGGCACTAACAGACATTCTTGCCAGAGTATGTTGGCCCTCCGACATCCTTACAGACGCAGGAACTAATTTTCTGGCAGGAACTATGGAAAGCCTTTGGGAAGTTCACGGGGTGAATCACTTGGTTGCCAACTCTTACCCCATGAAACAAAAAATCTGGTGGAGAAGTTTAATGGAACTTTGGGGGGCATGATATGTAAATTCGTAAATGAGCACTCCAATGATTGGGACCTAGTGTTGCAGCAGTTGCTTTTTGCCTACAGAGCTGTACCACATCCCAGCTTAGGGTTTTCACCATTTGAACTTCTATATGGCTGCAAGGTTAAGGGGCCATTACAGTTGGTGAAGCAGCAATGGGAGGGGTTTACACCTTCTCCAGGAACTAACATTCTGGACTTTGTAACCAACCTACAAAACACCCTCCGAACTTCTTTAGTTCTTGCTAAAGAAAACCTAAAAGATGCTCAAAAAGAGCAAAAAACCTGGTATGATAAACATGCCAGAGAGCGATCCTTCCAAGATCAGGTCATGGTCTTGAAGGCGCTCCAGGCCCATAAAATGGAAGCGTCGTGGGAAGGTCCATTCATGGTCCAAGAGCATCTGGGAGCTGTTAATTATCTCATAGCATTCCCCACCTCAAACCAAAAGCCTAAGGTGTACCATATTAATTCTCTAAAGCCCTTTCATTCCAGAGAATTAAAGGTTTGTCAGTTTACAGCCCAGGGAGGAGATGAGGGGGAGCAACAGCTCAGTGGTTTGAGCATTGGCCTGCTAAACCCAGGGTTGTGAGTTCAATCCTGGAGGGGGCCATTTAGGGATTTGGGGCAAAAATTGGGGATTGGTCCTGCTTTGAGCAGGGGGTTGGACTAGATGACTTCCTGAGGTCCCTTCCAACCCTGATATTCTATGATGCTGAGTGGTCTGAAGGTGTCTACTCTGAAGGGAAAAGTGATGGTGGCGTGAAAGAGGTGAACCTCTCCATGACCCTTGGGTGTATGCAGCGACAGCAGATCAAGGAGCTGTGGACTAGCTATGTGCTGACGTTCTCAGCCACCCCAGGACTGACTGAACGGGCATACCACTCCATTGACACAGGTAACGCTCACCCAATTAGAGCCGAACCTTATCGGGTGTCTCCTCAAGCTAAAACTGCTATACAACGGGAGATCCAGGATATGCTACAGATGGGTGTAATCCGCCCCTCTGGCAGTGCATGGGCATCTCCAGTGGTTCTAGTTCCCAAACCAGATGGGGAGATACGTTTTTGCATGTACTACCGTAAGCTAAATGCTGTAACTCGCCCAGACAACTATCCAATGCCACGCACAGATGAACTATTGGAGAAACTGGGATGGGCCCAATTCATCTCTACCTTGGACTTAACCAAGGGGTACTGGCAGGTACCGCTAGATGAATCTGCCAAGGAAAGATCAGCCTTCACCACACATCTCGGGCTGTATGAATTTAATGTGCTCCCTTTCGGGCTGCGAAATGCACCCACCACCTTCCAAAAACTTGTAGATGGTCTCCTCGTGGGATTGGGAGAATATGCAGTCGCCTACCTTGACGACGTGGCCGTATTTTCGGATTCCTGGGCAGAACACCTGGAACATCTACGAAAAGTCTTTGAGCGCACAAAAGAGGCAAGACTAACTGTTAAGGCTAAGAAGTGTCAAATAGGCCTAAACAGAGTGACGTACCTTGGACATCAGGTGGGTCAAGGAACTATCAACCCCATACAGGCCAAAGTGGATGCTATCCAAAAGTGGCCTGTCCCAAAGTCAAAGAAACAGGTCCAATCCTTCTTAGGCTTGGCTGGATATTACAGGCGATTTGTACCACAATACAGCCAAATTGCCACCCCACTGACAGACCTAACCAAAAAGAAACAGCCAAATGCAGTTCAGTGGACTGAAGAGTGTCAGAAGGCCTTTAACCAGCTTTAAGCGACACTCATGTCTGACCCTGTGCTAAGGGCCCCAGATTTTGACAATCCGTTCCTGGTAACCACATATGCATCCAAGCGTGTTGTGGGAGCATTTTTAATGCAGGAAGGACCGGATCAAGAATTCCATCCTGTCGTGTTTCTCAGCAAGGAGAAAGAGTTCAGAGTGGGGAGGGAACCCTAACAGACACCTTCAAAAGAAATGAAACAAACATCAACTAAGGTAACCTGAAGTTATATCAACAAAGTTACACACCTAGAAAGGAGAGAGATAATTTACCTTTTTATGGAGGGCATGAAATTCACTATACCTCTTTTCGACAAAATGTTTTCTTCCACTCATCAGCACCTCTATCTTAAAGACCTGTAAAAATATCAATTAAAAAGAGATTAATTTCATCCACTCAAAACATTCAGTCATCTAACACATTAATTTTGTGACCATGATGTATTTCATTCCTTTAATTACAGTAGCTGATCCCCCAAAATCCAGAAGACTCAGGAGACACTGGAGTACAACATTGATTAATGAGGACTCTGACTAAATGCTCTACTAATAAGTTTGTTCAGCAAACACATTTAAAGGCAATTAAGCTTTGGATTTTTTTTTAATCTTTAGCTTTTATTATACAATAATAATCCCTTATAGAAATTATTTCACTGAAGGGAGAAGAAAACAAAATGGCAATGAAAACATAAACAGAACAAATACAGGGATTTTGTTTCTCTCTCTCATACAATGCTGCATAGTAACTGCCACACATATGTACAATATGTTCCTCATGACAGAAGTAGTATGCCTTCTACAACAGAAGAGAAATAAATGTGAACAGTACATTGTAGGTTAATTTCTTCCTAACCTGCATATTCATCTCTAATCTCAGCTGGGCTTGTTCTACTGTTTACACCATGGAAAAAAATGTGGTAAAGGCTCGTTTTCTTTGCATGATACGTATGACAGCTGTTGCTGCTGCCTGTGGAAGGTTGAAAGGCCAGACAAAGAAGCTCTCTCGATCCACTAATTAGTGGCGACCACATGACATTTGCTTGATTCTCAGGTCACTGGATCAAGTTCTGAGGGCAAGTGATGAGAAATATTTTGAAATGCTTGTGAAAACATGGTCTATTAAACGAAGACAAGATCAGTCAAAAAGCAATGTAAAGAGGGGTGTCTGCTGTTTCCAGCAGTTCTTACACTTGTTCTGTTTTGCTTAGGAAATACTGGAAGTAATTATTCCCAGGATGGTGAGAGGCTATACAAAAGAACAGTATATTACATAAGGACCCAGATTTTGGCCCACTCTACTGTCCTTTAAAATGAGTTTGGAAACACTGTTCACACTCAGATCCAGATAAAATGATTTCTACCAGGAGTCTGGCCAGATAGCATGGCTCAGACTAAGCTATTCAGGAGTGAGTTGGAACCCATTTTTCAGTGTATGGTGGGTTCTCTGCTAGAACATGTTTTTTAAACATGATTCAAATATGCAATGATTTTCACTGGTTGCCCAAACATGTTAAAAACCAATTTAGTTAGAATCTTACTGAAGCCATGTTAAACATGGGCTTTAATTTGGTTTGAGCCATAATATGAATAGATCCAGAGTGAAGACAATATTTAGCAGGGTAACTTCACTATATACAGATCTTCATTAATACCAGAATTAGTTTGTACAATATAATCCATTGAAACAATTTGGGATTTCATTCTATTTCACTATAACAGGAATTTTACTATATCCAAGTCACTTTGAGCAGCTTAACCCATTTTTTGGCTACCAGAAACTCTGTCCCCAGAAATTATTTGCTCCTTGCAAAGCTTCAAGACATCAGCAGACATATTTTACAAATTCACAGCTGTAAATGAAATGATATGTATGGAGAAAGGTTTTAAAAGATCAACTTAAAGTTAGCTGCTAATTTAACATATTTTTAATGTCTAAGCTATAAACACTGTAACTTTTAAAATGAGCAGTAGCTGGAAGGGAAATCCTGTCTATATAATGTGCGTGTAAGTCAATTTCAATTAATTGCACCACTTCACCAAAGTAGCATTTCTTTCAGAGAGCATTCCAGAAATACAAGAGACAAAATGCTTTTGAATATGCAGAAAATGAATCATCTTTAGATCTGAAGAACTCTGGAGAATTAAGTGGCTGAGAAAACTGGATACTGGAATATGAACCTGACCAGTTCGGTAGTGATCAAAAGTCATTACCTTTTAATTGCTGTGGTGATCTGTGTAAAATTAATTGATAGTCTCCATTCAGTTTGGAGTGACTCATGTCTATGTCACACACACGCAAAATATTGTCTCATTTGGCATGCTGGTTAGCAGCCTCAACACATAAACTAAGGAAGGAATGAACATGAAGACTAAACAACACTCCACGTGCGGGTTGAGACACATTGGTGGGGAAGTTTAAGCTGCTGCTCCCTGGGCACTACAAGTCCCCAGGGCTGTCCATCAGACAATTTTCATGAGAATTACAAATTCACGTAAGTCAAGTTTTGCCCTCAGTCACACACATGCAACTTCAGTGAAGTAAATCTGTTTCCCTTTGAAGTCAGTAGAGTTGAATGGTTCTTGCAGGAGGTCAAATTTTGACCCAAGGTGGGGGCGAAAAGGAAATGAAAAGCTCTGGGCAGGCTGTTTTTTCAGTGCATATATCTATTTTATCGCCAACTGATCTATGTTTCAGAACTAGTTTATGAACTATGTAAATAGTTCCAGGGCCCCAGAATTGGTATTTCATTTTTAAGCTCAGATTTTCTCACCAGGGAAGAAACAGGAACGTTTTAATAACTATGCATATAATTATTGGGAATCAAGGAGGCAGCATCCATCAGTTGCAGAACAGAGTAGCTGGTAGCTTTCACAGAGGCTATAAGAGATTTGCCTCAATGGTGTCTGTCCATGATGCTGCTGCCATTTCTACTACAATGAAATCTGCTGCCTTCACATCATCTGTTACTTACACCAATATGCAGGCTTCAATCATAGAATATCAGGGTTGGAAGGGACCTCAGGAGGCCATCCAGTCCAACCCCCTGCTCAAAGCAGGACCAATCCCCAATTAAATCATCCCAGCCAGGGCTTTGTCAAGCCTGACCTTAAAAACTTCTAAGGAAGGAGATTCTACCACCTCCCTAGGTAACGCATTCCAGTGTTTCACCACCCTCCTAGCGAAAAAGTTTTTCCTAATATTCAACCTAAACCTCCCCCACTGCAACTTGAGACCATTACTCCTTGTCCTGTCCTCTTCTACCACTGAGAATAGTCTAGAACCATCCTCTCTGGAACCACCTCTCAGGTAGTTGAAAGCAGCTATCAAATCCCCCCTCATTCTTCTCTTCTGCAGACTAAACAATCCCAGTTCCCTCAGCCTCTCCTCATAAGTCGTGTTCCAGACCCCTAATCATTTTTGTTGTCCTTCGCTGGACTCTCTCCAATTTATCCACATCCTTCTTGTAGTGTGGGGCCCAAAACTGGACATAGGACTCCAGATGAGGTCTCACTAGTGTCGAATAGAGGGGAACGATCACGTCCCTCGATCTGCTCGCTATGCCCCTACTTATACATCCCAAAATGCCACTGGCCTTCTTGGCAACAAGGGCACACTGCTGACTCATATCCAGCTTCTCGTCCACTGTCACCCCTAGGTCCTTTTCCGCAGAACTGCTGCCTAGCCATTCGGTCCCTAGTCTGTAGCTGTGCATTGGGTTCTTCCGTCCTAAGTGCAGGACCCTGCACTTATCCTTATTGAACCTCATCAGATTTCTTTTGGCCCAATCCTCCAATTTGTCTAGGTCCCTCTGTATCCTATTCCTGCCCTCTAGCGTATCTACCACTCCTCCTAGTTTAGTATCATCCGCAAATTTGCTGAGGGTGCAATCCACACCATCCTCCAGATCATTTATGAAGATATTGAACAAAACCGGCCCCAGGACCGACCCCTGGGGCACTCCACTTGACACCGGCTGCCATCTAGACACGGAGCCGTTGAGCCCGACAATCTAGCCAACTTTCTACCCACCTTATAGTGCATTCATCCAGCCTGGGCCCAGAGTGGGGGGCTTCCTTCCCTCTCGTGGTCTTCCACCCTTGCGACTTACCTGGTGGCCCAGAGCGAGGGGGCTTCATCGACTCTCAAGGTCTGTCACCCCCTCGAGTTACCTGGTGCCACGCCCAGTGTCACCAACAATTCCCTCCTCTGAAAGCACCCAACAAGAGGGACAGGCTGTGGGGTGGACAATCCGGGGGGGGGGGCACGTGCACCCACGTGTGAAAGAACCCTTCTAAGGTGGTGGTGTTTGCAGCAGCAATGGCTGGGGCCCCTTACTCTCTCTCCATCAAAGGGTCAAACAAAGGAAACCGGACGGGGACACCAAGCAGAGAACCTCGGACAGTGCCCACCACTCCTCAAAAGCATCAAGAGAGTCGGTGGACACCGCCCAGAGGAACTCCGCTCAGATAAGTGAACGGACCGAGGATCGGAAAACGGCCCCACAGTCACAGGAAACTCCATTGGCCAACCTCCTCTCTCTGGTTTTATAGATGGCCGTTTTAGCCAGGGCCAGGAGGAGGTTAACTAGGAGATCCCGCAACTTTGTGAGGCCACGAATGGGGAGTGCATAAATAAAAAAGTGAGGGTAAAAATGCAACCAGAAACGTAATAAAAGATTTGTGAGGAGCCGGAACAGGGGCTGCAGCCTGGCGCACTCCAAATATACGTGTGCCAGGGTTTCCCTCACACCACAAAAGGGACAAGTATCTGGGATTGGGTTGAAACGCGCCAAGTACGTGCCCGTGCTCACAGCTCCATGAAGGAGCCGCCAACTGATGTCCCCGACGGGCCTCGGAACCAAGGTGGAATATAGGCTGGCCCACCGGGGCTGCTCACCCTCCAGAGGTGGCAGAAGGTCTTGCCACTTTGTGTCAGGGCAGGACACTAGGGTGAGGGCCTGAAGGGTGTAGAGCACGAGCTTGTATAGATGTTTCCTTGGCACGGTTTGGAAGCATACCGGCTGCAGTTCATACAGCCGGCTCGCAGTAAAGGGGTGAGGGGATCGATTGGGTCTGCGGGGCAGGGGTCCAATTAAAAGGTCTGGCGGGCCTGGGGAAGAGAGTGGGCGCGCCTGCCCTTGAGCAGGACCCGGTCGAGGTAAGCTCGAGCAGTGGGCGGCAAAGCAGCCATCACCTCCTGAAGTACGCGCCGGGGAATACTGAGGTCTGGAGAGCCCCATGTGCTGAGCAAGCATCAGGGGGTCCAGCCAGTCTCCCCGGTCTTAGTTCAGGAGGTCTCCGACTCTCGTGACTTCTGCCAGGATCAAGCTCTGGCGCACCGACCGGGACTCCGCCACCTGCACACGGAACTGGGTGTTGTGTAGGGGCTCTGCGAGGAGATCTGCCCCCTCGGTGGCCGCCACGGACCTGGTCATTAAAAACAGTTTCCTAGTCCAGAGGAGGTCCTGGTAGAAGACCGGCAGCCCGGAGAGGTCTCGCGGAAGACCTCCCAGACGGAGATAAAAGAGCTGCCGGTCGTATCGGAGCCCTCGGATGCGGCGCAGGGTGGCGTGTGCCAGTATGCTCCACACCGAACTGCCTGCACCATAGAGGAGCCTCTGTAGGGCCTGGAGGCAGAAGATGCGGACCTGAGTATGCAGACACTTCATCTACCCCGAAGGAAGGAGGACAGCGCCTGAAGAACCCCTACAGGGGCCCAGTGCATTCCTCACCAAAAGAACCCCAGAATCGATGTTTCGAGGTTGGTCAGGAAACCCGCAGCCAGGACCAGGGTGTTGAGCCGGTACCAGAGCATAGACAGGACTAGTTGATTAAGCACCAGCACTTTCCCTCAGAGGGAGAGACATCAGAGTAGTCCCGTCCATTTCCGGAGCCGCTCTGTCACCCCGCCCTCTAAATTTTCTCAGTTCTCCAGCAGAGAGGGATGCGTGGCAGAAAGGTAAACGCCGAGGTAGAGCAGCGGACCTGCGCTCCACCGGACGGTCTGAAGTGCGGGTGGGAGGGAGCTCGCCTGCCGCCAGTCTCCTACCGCCAAGCCAGAGCTCTTGACCCATTTGACTCGGGCGGAGGAGGCTGCTGAATAGATGGCCTGGCAAGCCTCCACCCACGCCACGTCGCCCGGGTCCTGGACCACGAGGAGCACGTCATCAGCGTACGCCAACAGGACCAGCCGCAGCTCCGGCTCCCGCAGCACCAACCCGGTCAACCTCCTGCGGAGGAGACAGAGGAAGGGCTCGATAGCCAGAGCGTATAGCTGGCCCGAGAGGGGGCACCCCTACCGTACTCCTGGCCCGAAGCTGACCGGTTCGGTCAGGGTCCAGTTGAGCTTAACCAGACACTCTGCACAAGCGTACAGCACCCAGAGAAAACCCACAAACTGGGGTCTGAAGCCAAACGCCTGCAGAGTGCTCAGGAGGTACCCGTGGTCCACCCTATCGAACGCCTTCTCCTGATCTAGGGACAGGAGGGCGAACGACGGACCATCTCTACACCCGAATTCCAAAAGGTCCCGAACCAGAAATAGGTTATCAAAGATACTGCGGTCTGGGACAGTGTAGGTCTGGTCTGGTCGGATCACGTCTGCCAGCACAGACCCTAGCCGCAACGAGTTTGCTTTCGCTACGATTTTGTAGTCCGTGCTGAGGAGCGAGAGGGGACGCCAATTTCATAAATCGCGGAGGTCCCCCTTCTTCGGCAATAAGGCGAGCACAGCTCGCGTGCACGAAAGAGGGAGGACCCTGCTCTGCAGAGACTCGGTCCAGGCTCTGGCTCTCCCGCACATCTCCGCCGGTTCCGTGAGGGGGGTGCAGTCTTCTGCCAGGAGGTAGGTGACGTGTTTTTTGGCCCCCGCTCGTTTTCTCCAGGGCATAGAAGAAGCAGGAGCCGTAATCCATCTCTCGAAGGAGGCGGATGTGGGATCGAACAAAGGCGCCCCGGCTCGATGGTCCTCGAGGGCCCGGAGCTCCTCCTGCTTCTCCCGGCACGCTCCGCAGAGGAGCGGGTCCTCGGGGCTGGCGGCCAGACGCCTCTCCAGCTCTAAGACCTCCCGTTCCAACTGCTCTATTGCCGCATTTCTCCGTCGGCTGGTGCCTCAGGTGTAGTCGCGGCAGAAAAGCCAGGCGCGCACCTTCCCCAGGTCCCACCATCGCCGCGCCGAGGGAAAGGCACGCAACTGACCTCGCCAGGCCAGCCAGAATTCCTGGAAGGACGTCAAGAAGCCCTCATCTTCCAACAGGCTGTTGTTAAAATGCCAGTAGGCTGGCCCCGGCCTTTCCACACGGAGGGAGGCTGTCACGGTGGCTAGGTGATGGTCAGAAAATGGGGCCAGCCGAATGCTGGAGGAGTGGGCTCGTGAGAGATGGAAGCGTGATAAATTAAATGCGATCCAACCGGGAGTGGCTCGACCGACGGGCTTCCACCTGGACAAAGGTGAACATGGAAGTGTCATCCGGGTGGTGATCATGCCAGAGAGTGATGTTCGACTATCTCCCGGAGGGTGTCCGCGGCGGCCGGGCTCTGCTCGGTCCCCGAGCAGTCCCGCTCCTTGAGGGTGGTATTAAAATCCCCTCCCAGGACCAGGCACTCATGAGAATCTAAGGTGCCGAGGAAGGCGGACGCCTGCTGATAGAATTGCAGCTGCTCCAGGCCCAATGTCGGGGCATAGTCGTTAACGAGGTTAACCACGAGCCCCTCCATACGGACCCGGAGATGCAGCAGGCGACCCGGCACAGCCTCAGCGACCCCTAGCACCTCGGACCTAAGGTTGGGGGAGAACAGGGTCACCACTCCAGCCTGCCAAACTGTGGAATGGCTAAAGTAGACCCTGTCCCCCGACTCCAGCCGCCAACTGTCTTTGGCGGTCGGATCCACATGGGTCTCCTGCAGGAAAACCACAGAGTACCCTCCCTCCCAAAGGAAGGAGAGCACCTGGGACCTGCGGGGAGCCATCCTACAACCCCGGGTGTTCAACGTTGCGATGGTGAGAAGTGTCATGGGGAGGGCCGGGGGGATCCTCACTGGCAGGAACGCTCGCATCCCCCAGCGGGCCGCGCAACAGTCCTTGACCCGTCCCATAGGTGAGTAATTGGTCACGGAAGACGTGGACCCGCCAGTAGGCTGTGGCACCCTGCTTCCCGGTCCCTTTACGGCCCTTATGGCCCGGAGGATTTTAAAAAAGTCCCCTCATCGCTGGACAGTAAGCTGTACCTTGTTGCGGGAGCTATGGACATCCTCTAAAAACTTCCACAGTTCTCCTCGCAGCTCATGGGGGGGTGGGGTTACAGTTTCCCGGTTGTTCCCCGGTGGGCCCTTGGTGCCGCCCCGTGGCCCACTAAAATGGGTAAGCAGGGTGCGGACCCCCGACGGGGTGCCTGATGGGCTGGAGCTTCTAAGCCCGCCTCAAGCTCTGGGGCGATAGGGGGTGGTGGAGGGAAAATAGCAGCCCCTAATGGGTCGGGGCAGGAAAACACAAAGGCCGCTCCCTGGGGGTCATCAGTTGGAAAAGGGAAGGAGACAGCTCTGGTGGTGGCAATAACATCACAGGAGGTAGACTGGATAGGGGTAGGGGCAGGGGCAGGGCAGAGGCAAGGTTCTGGGTTTTGGGAGGCAAGCAGCTGGATGGTGGCACCTCCCGATCAGGCTCGAGGGTTAAGGGGGTGGGGAGGGAGCTCTCAGTGATACTGGGTGTGGGCTCTATGGTAGATTTAGCACCCACAGCACCAGGAGGTGGATTATCTTCTGTTGGACACCTGCCTGGGAAGGAAGTCGATTGCTCCGCACCAACGGGGGGTGCCCCTGGCGACTCGTGTCCCGGCCGCGTGGCGCCGGCTGTCACCTGAGCAGGCTCGGTGGTCATCAGCGGGGTGCCATCAGCGGCTGGGTCGATGTAGGAGTCCAGAGGCTCCTCGGAGGTGGGAGCAGAAGCAGCAGTTAGGGGGAGGGAGCATGGGGAAAAGAGGGGTGGAGTGAGGTCGCCCAAATTGAGGTTTGCTGGCAAAAGGTCGTCCTCCCCCTGGGTGACCGGGGTCAGATCTAGGGCCTCGATCTCCTCAAACATGGAGGAGAGGACACTTTCCACCGCCCCGGGGTTCTCCCCGCTGGCACCCGCCACGACTGTTACCCCGGGATTCACGTGGGCTTCGGGTAGTGTCAGGCAGAAGGGGCTTCCTCGAGGGTCTCGGAGGGGAGGGTCTCCCGTGGAGGGGAGACACTACCTTCCAGTGCTACCACGTCTTTCCCGGCTGACACTGGTGGATGGGATGCACTCGTGGGCAAAGTGGAAGGTTTGGCATCAGTGCATTGGTCTTCCAGGGGGCCTCCGCTTCGGGTAGATGAGGCAGAGCTCGAGCCTTCCGCTTGCCTCGCTTCCCCTGGACTAGGGCCCAGCCCTCCATGGCATCATCTGGGGGCTGGTTAGTAGGGGTCATGTCAGGGGGTAAAGACGATGGCTCAGGGACTTGGGGGGGAACGGTGGGGCGGCATAAGGGAGGGAGGATTCTCCCTGGGGCAGGCTCTCTCCCATGCCTGGTGGTATCTCTGCCACACCCTCCTCCATAGGCCCCGCCAGATTGTCAGCAGCGAGGGCAGGGCTCTCCCACTCGTCTGGGCGTTGTAGGGGAGGTGCCCCTTGGGCCTGTGCAGGAGTAGTGCTGGTCCGAAGAGGAGGGGGGGCAGGTTTGGGTATCGGGTGGCCAGGGGCGTCGGCAATGACGGGGCTGATGTCCTGCTGGGTCTCGGGGATCCCAGGTGCCCCTCCTTGCCGGGCTAAGAGGCGGTCCCTCCGGACATGCCCCGACAGAGGTAGCACCGGGCTTCTCCCGTGGTGAAATACACCCGGTAACGGGCCCCCTGGTGGGGGACTAGGAAGGATCCCTCGAGCGCCTCTCCGTCACGCGCCGCCGATGGCAGTAGAAGCTGCACTTGCCGGCGGAAGGAAAAGATGTGACGGAGGGCACGGTCCTTGCAGCCCAACAGGAGAGGGCTGATAACAGAAACAGGTTTCCCCAGGGTGGAAAGGGCGGGTAGCAGGGCAGCATTGGGGAGAAAAGGAAGGACAGAGGTCAGGACCAGGCTGACGCCCAGGTCCTCCAGCGGCTCTAGGGGGACAAACACCCCCCCACACACTGCCAGGCCCCTCTCCACTGCCTCCTGGGCGGCAGCCTATGATGCTAAGAAGAAAACGACCTTCCCGTACATTTTGGAGGCCACTACAATGGCCGAGGGCCCCACCACCCTCGCCAATGCCCACACGTAGGTCTCCACATGGGGTGAGGCGGGCACCAGGACGCATCGGACACCGTGCTTCCTTGTCATGGTGGGAAAGGGTCCCTGGCCACTATTGATGGTGGCGGAGGCGGTGGGTGGGAGAGATGATGAGGCAGCAGGCGGGGGGGGGCTGCCGCCGCCCAGGCATACATCCTGGGGGCTGAGGGAGGGACACCCGCAGAGCTGGTGGAGGGGGCAGCAGGGAAGGATGCCGTGGTCGGTGGCGGGGCCGCAGCAGTGGGAGTGGCCCCTGCCATGCAGGGCCTGGTGGTTTTAGCGGGTCCCTTCCCCTTCTTCTTGCCCTGGCCTTTCCCGCCAGCTGGGGGGGCTCCCCTAGAGTCTGGGGAGGTGGTGGGCATGGCAGCGGCGGAGGTCACCCCGGTGCCCTCCACTGCCGATGCCCCAGCAGGGGCGGTGGCAGGTGGTTAACAGGAGTTGGGGTCAGGTAAAAAGGGACAGGCTGTGGGATGGAAAGTTCGGGGGGGGGGGGGGGAAGGCGCACATGAACCAACATACGCTTGTCCAGAGAGTCCTGTTTGGTTGGCTGGTGCTTCTGGCCCACATGGTGGAATCAGGGCGAGCAGCTAAGTCCAGAGGCAGATGTTAAACAGCCAGCAAAGATGGTGGAGGAGGCAGTTGTGAAGATGGTAGTGTGGGGGTTGGGAGGACACAGATGGATCGGGGGGTAGCTCCGTGCCACACCCCCTGTGTCCCTACAAACACAGTTAAGACACAGTCAAGGCCTCCCCGCACACGAGAGCACAGTTCGAAAGTTACTCAGTCTTGGGCCCCCTCCACGGCAATTTGTAGATTCCCCGGGCGGTGTTCCTCCGGTAGACGGCTTTTTCCTTATCTGTTCCAGGCTTTCTTTTTTGCAGCTGCAACATTCCAGGGATGCCAGAGCAGATGATAAGAAATTTTCTCGGCCAGAGATGGGTCCGCAAACAAACAGCAAGCGGCTGGGTCTGGGGGCTGGGTCCCTTCACTCCCCCACTCCGGGGAGCGGGCCAGCAGGTGCCCCCTCTCTCAGGGCGGGTTTCAGCTGGAGCAGCAGCAGCGTCCAAGGGCGGGGAAGGGCGGTAACAGCCAGCCGGCAGCTGGCCAACACTCTAGGAACAGCAGAAAAACAACAAAAAGAAAAGAAAGGGGGGAGAGTGTCTGGCCCGGTCGGGGAGGGGAAGCTGAAAGCAGGGGCAAAAAGCAAGGAAAGCCCAGGCCCAGAGGGCAGCAGCAGGAGAGGACTAGAAGGGAACCTTCTTCCCTGTAGAGGGAAGGAAGTTTGCTATAAATTAATTAAAGCACCTGAAGCCAATTAAAGCACCTGAAGCCAGTCACATGATAAAACCCCCCTGCTTCAATCAGACAAGAGGAGGAGTTGAAGTAGAGTGGATTGGTGTGGGAGCAGAGAGCAGTTTGGAGGAGTTGAAGCAGAGTGGATTGGTGTTGGAGCAGAGAGCACTCTGCTTCAACTCCTCCAAACTGGATTGGCATTGGAGCAAAGAGCAGTTCGGAGGAGTTGAAACAGAATGGATTGGTGTTGGAGCAGAGAGCAGTTTGAAGGGAAGCAGAGAAGAGTTTGGAGAAGTGCTGCGGTGGGCTAAGAAGACCAAGACCCTAGGTAAAGGGACACCTGGTTTGTGCAGAGGGAGGGCTGGAAGCCCCACAAGCTGAAGGGCAGGAGAGGGAAGTAGCCCAGGGGAAGGAACCGCTAGTTCTATACCTAAGGCCCCTGGGCTGGGACCCGGAGGAGAGGGCAGACCCGGGTCCCTCCCTCTCCACTCCCCTCCTTCTCCACTCCCCTCCTCTAGGACACTAGTGGGGCAGTTAATACCCCAGTTCAGGGGCAAGAAACAGTGCCCTGAACCCCCACCCAAGAAGAGAAAGCGTGAGACCCATCATAGTAGTGCCGGCAATTTGCCACAGTAGTCAAATGTAGGAGTATATAAAAGTTTTCATCCTGCTTCCATAAATGTCTTAACAATCCCCAAATGTTTACAAGTTAAATATTTTGCTTAAATGTAAAATAAAGTTTGAGCAAAGCAGCCCATAAAGCAGAAATGAATCTGAATTAATAGAAAAACATATTGTACTTATGAGTATTGATTGTTAAATTACTTCATTGTGGTTGCAGAAGTTCCAATCTTATCTCATCATCATTTACTAGATCACTTCTCACAATCTTAGCACAGAGATGAGTTTTGTGTCACTATTTTCAACAAGGGTCTCGCGATGTATGTGTGTGTGTGTGAGAGAGAAATCTTTGTATAAGGGATCTCCTAACAGACACAAAATACCTAGTGAATATAGACAAGTCTGACAATTTAACTGAGCAATTGCAGGCACTGACAGAAAAACAAAGTGAGGAAACTGGTGCACCTACGTGAAAGTGCCAAAATAAAGAAGGAAGAATTACGGATGAAATTGTAACAGTACGAGGAAATTACTTTTCTATGTAAGAATGTTCACATTCTGTTGACCAGATAACTCTGAACAGACATATCACTTTTTATATGTGCGGTACAGCTAAATGCCCTGAGAATGAAAAATGTAATAATTAATCATGGAGTCAGACAACTAATGCTGCTCTTACAACAGACAGAAATTATACTTACAGTGAATGATCCACATTTAGTCTTGGCTAGGACAATAAGTACAGTAGGTTTACAGTGATGTTACTGTGTCCTTTATTAAATGCACTGGGTGAAAGGCTACCAACCCATAAATTCTGCCACTAAATACAACGTATCCTTTCTCTCTGGTACCACAACAAAAGCCTGCTCAACCATTACCAAAGCTGTTTGCACAGAGCTTAATGCAGGAGTGATTGTCCAACACACTTTAATCTGTGCAAAACGAAGAGCGGGATGAACAGCACAATACTAGCAACTCCTTCTATATACTGCTCCCATCTAAATCAATGGGACTGGAACAAGGATCAGAGGTCTGTACTTTAACTTAAGAATATAAGAATGGCCATGCTGGGTTAGACCAAAAGTCCATCCAGCTGAGTATGCTGTCTACCGACAGTGGCCAATACCAGGTGCCCCAGAGGGAGTGAACCTAACAAGAAATGCGCAAGTGATTTCTCTCCTCCCATCCATCTCCACCCTCTGACAAACAAAGGCTAGGGACACCATTCCTTACCCATCCTGGTTAATAACCATTAATGGAGTTAACCTCCACGAATTTATTCAGTTCTCTTTTAAACCCTGTTATAGTCCTAGCCTTCAGAACCTCCTCAGGCAAGGAGTTCTACAGGTTGATTGTGTGCTGTGTGAAGAAGAGCTTTCTTTTATTTGTTTTAAACCTGCTGCCCATTAATTTCATTCGGTGGCCCCTAGTTCTTATATTATGGGAACACGTAAATAACTTTTCCTTATTCACTTTCTCCACACCGCTCATGATTTTATATACCTCTATCATATCCCCCCTTAGTCTCCTCTTTTCCAAGCTGAAAAATCCTAGCATCTTTAATCTCTCCTCATATGGGACCCGTTCCAAACCCCTAATTATTTTAGTTGCCCTTCTCTGAACCTTTTCTAATGCCAGTATATGTTTTTTGAGATGAGGAGAACACATCTATACGCAGTATTCAAGATGTGGGCGTACCATGGATTTATATAATGGCAATAAGATATTCTCCATCTTATTCTCTATCCTTTTTTCTTTTCTTTTTTTTTTTTAAACCTTGGACAAGTTGTCCAAGGTAAAAAAAAAAATCCAACTCAGCTTTTTACATAAAATTGTTTACAAAAGTTGAGACAAACGGACTGATACAAACTGAACCGTATAGGTTAAAAGAACTGTGATGAGACATCTTCCAGGCTCCTGGTAACAAGTAATGGGTTGATAGGACAGTGAGCTAAAAGATTCCAGAAATGGGAGAAAGTGTTTAAAGCTGAAAGCATCAAAAAGCGTTTTAATTGGTTCATGTTAATGCTAAATGGCTGTCACATTTTTGGACATTGTTTATTTGGGTGTCACTGAAATGGAGTGGCAGGGGGGACAGCTGGACTGGAAGGAGAAAACGCCACCTTTCCATCTCTTCTTGGACCCTGGGATCTACCTTGACACCTTTGGGTCTTTATCATCCTTGATCCTGAAAGGCATCCTGACCAGACTTGGCCAGAGAGAGGAAACTGATGACATCGTCAAATAGTTGCAAAATGAAACTTAGGTTCCTGTACTTACACCCACCTATCCCACCCCTGTGACTTTTTCCTTCCCCGTCATATTTCTTCTCTTTCCTTTTCTCTTTTTTGCCTTCTGTCTAACAACAGTCTGGTTTAGCCAGACAAGACGGCATCCTTTGCAGCAC
Organism: Lepidochelys kempii; assembly: GCF_965140285.1. Classification (NCBI taxonomy): domain Eukaryota; kingdom Metazoa; phylum Chordata; order Testudines; family Cheloniidae; genus Lepidochelys; species Lepidochelys kempii. Next base: position 78,441,271 of record NC_136384.1, on the reverse strand, counting down.
TGCTGTGAGCCTGTGACCACTGAGGCTGCTAAAAGAAATGCCCTAAACCAGAGGTTTTCAACCATTTTCTTTCTGAGCCCCCTCACCCAAACATGTGATAAAAGCTCCACGGCCCGCTTGTACCACAATAACTGATTTTCTGCATATAAAAGCCAGGGCTGGCATTAGGAGGTAGCTAGCAGGGCATTTGCCTGGGGCCCCATACCCTGGGGGCCCACACGAAGCTACATTGCTCAGGCTGTAGCACCAGGCAGCAGGGCTCAGTGACCTGGGCTTCTGACCCATGTGGTAGGGCTTTGGCTTTCTGCCCTGGGCCCCAGAGAGTCTAATGCTGGCCCTGCTTGGATGCTCCCCTGAAATCTGCTTGAGGCCCCCTAGGGGAACCCGGATCCCTGGCTGAGAACCACTGCCCTAAACAGCATGAGATTGTTTACCAGGCCCCATAGAGGCTGGTATGACCAAACACGATACCCATGTTTCTCCAGCAGTGATGGTGCTGACTTTTAATTGCAACAGTGACAGAAGCTCCATTTTCTATCTTTGATTTTCTTTTCTTTCCCGTTTTGTGTGCGTTTGTCTTTTTATCTTCAAGGAAATGGGACTGGACTTCTACAACAGCAAAACAGCAGCAGCAACTACAGCTGCACACCATCTCAACTAACTTCTTTTCTTTTCCCCCAAAAGGACAGTTAATACCAATTGCCCACCAAGGGTTTTTCCCTCTACAAACTTTCTACAGCTAAAGGAAAGGGAATAAAGTACATTCTTAATCTTACTTAAACAATTTGAAATATGAAGTATTAACTGTTTTTCCTTTTTTCCCTGTATCTTTAATAAAAAGCTAAAATGATTGTTAATCATTGGTTGTTACAATACGAGTGAACAAGAGATAAGTGTGGTTTTGCATCAGGTTAACTATGCACCAGTGAACATGAGTTTTATTTACATATTATCCCTTGTTCGGCCAGAGACACCCCCTTTTCCACACAACAGGAGGAGACATGGACAGGTTGGAGGGGTTAGCAGGTCATTAAAAATGTTACTGTTTCATAACAAATTCTATTTAGTTTTGGTGCAAGGAAATACACTGTTTGAGACAGAAATTTTAGTTGTCCAAGATAAGGAAATATAGAGGTATTATACACATATCTAAATTGCACAATATTTTTAAGTTTGAATCATTTATACACTTCATATGATTTGTATAATATATACTTTAATACTTTATAAACTATATAAACTTATACAAACAACCTTTCAGTAGAGGGACAGACTTGTAGCATCCTGGTTTAGAATTTGTACAAGATGAGGAGAGTTGTACAAAAACCAGAAGCACTGAGGAGAAATTTACAAAAGTCATATTTCTATTAAATGAGAAACAAAACATAGGACTGAGCTTACCAATGCTATTTAACGTATGACTTACAGAAATAAATACATCCCTTTAAAAGTCTCAGCATGCCTGACAGGCTTTTTGACTGAGGAATAGCTAATGCATTCAGCTCTCAAGCAGCTCAACCTTAAACCTTTGTCATGGCCATATGGAAGAAATTCCAGAACAAATGAAATGGCAGCCACGGTCCATGAAGCACTAATAGGATTTCCACATGTTTAGTGTTTCATTAATGTTCAGACAATGGCACCTTTTCTCTGGTTCAGTTGGACTATGCTCACTGCAAGACCAGGGTGCGTGGGTGGAGCCAGAGTTGGTTTTATATCTAGACTGCATTTCACTGATCCTGGAGCAAACCAGGGCTGATCCAATCATCAGCATAAATAACAGCAGTTCCATGGCTGCTCTAGCATGTACCTAGCTGCACATAGGTACACCACCCAGTACAATAGGTCCTGGTCCAAAACTGGGGCTCCTAGGCACAACAGTAATACAAATAAATAATCACACAGGTACAACAGCTGTTTTTTTGGGTGGGTTAAATACTTATTACTATTTGCATTAGGTATTTTTATTATGGTATTGCTTTGTCCAGAATCAAAACACAAGGAGGTATATCACAGAAAACTGTTCTGTTAATTCATGGAAAATAAATATATTCAAATCGCTCCCAAGTCTATGAAGCAATCCATGGACATTGATCAGGAGGAACATTCTTATTATTTCTAACAATATAATACATTAATTTTGTCATTAACTCTAAATCCAACAAGAAGGCTTTGTTGTCTTTAAAATTCCCTCAACAAATCCTACTATCATAATGCTATCCTGACTGAAATTCTGTGATAAGAATGTGTTAAGATATTCTGGCATTTAAAACATTCACAAATATGTCTTCTACTTCAAATCTCAATTTAAAACCCACTTCTTTTATTTAACCTTCAGGTCACTGATCTAAGACTCCTACACTCACCTATAATTTTGTATTCACTCTAAATTCGACTGTAATTTCTTTAAGGCAGGGACCTGTCTAAAAAGTGTTTTGTAAAGTACCTTATACGCCAATGGTGCAATAAAATAGTTATGGATATTCTTTGTATCATGCTTTTTCCAATATCAACTTCCTCATCCACAAAACAGACTGGCACCTGCAGTGATTATGTACAAAAGAAACAGGACTCTGGGGCAATCTTTGTAAAGATGGCCTTTGAGAGAAAGAGGTAGAACAATATATGTTCCTTGTGGTATCCCAGAGACATTAATTCTCATTAAGCAGGAAACTGTAGGGAGTCTCCTGTGGAACTACCATTGTTACTGCATGAAGAAGGCAGTTGGCATAGAAGAGCCAGCACTCACGCTTTTTTCCCCCCACTCACTTTCACCAATCTTTTTCAAACACACGCTTCATAAATCCCATAGGAACTTCTCTGTCATTTCCTGAAAAATAACTTACTTGGCTCTCCTAATTACAAAGCTTCTCCTTGCCAAGGTAATGCAGACTATGGAAATACAGCCAAACTAAGATGCTACAAGATCTGACACTTTTGCTGTTTTTCTTTATGAGAAGCACAAATGTTGCACAGATGCCTTCTGTTTAAAATCCAGTTGACACTGCAGTCACCTTTTTGTCAAGATCCTTAGAACCAAATGTAAACAACAATAATAATGAATAAGCTGAGAATATAGGTCTCAAAGTGCTTTTAGAGTAAGGATTCTAAATTCTGTATTACAAATTGAGCAGGTGAGGCAAACACTGAACTCTTGTTTGGAATAATTCCCAAATTATTCCTGTGGTTAAATTGCTCTGATGATAGGATTGCCAGGCGTCTGGTTTTTGATCGGAATGCACGGCCGACCGGGCGGTTAAAAATCCGGTCAACGACACAGCAGGGGCCTGGGGCTAAGGCAGGCTCCCTGCCTGCTCTAGCTCCGCGCAGCTCCTAGGTCCTTGCACTCCCTAGGCACATGGGCAGCCAGGGAGGCTCCACGCACTGCCCCGCCTTGGGTGCTGGCTCCACAGCTCCCACTGGCCAGGAACCGTGACCAATGTGAGCAGCAGGGGCAGCGCCTGCAGGCACGAGGGTAACATGTGGAGCCTCTCTGGCCACCAATGCACTTAGGGGCTGCAGGGACCTGGCGGCCGCTTCCTGGGAACCGCAATAAGTGCTGCTAGGACCCCAATCACCTGCCCTGGTCCTGAGTCCCCTCCTTCACCCCAAACCCCTCATCCCTGGCCCCACCCCTGAATGCACACCCCCAGCTGGAGCCTGCACTCTGAACCCCTCAGCTCCAGCTCCACCCCAGAGCCCGCACCAGAGCCCTCCAACCCGGTGAAAATGAGTGAGGGTGGGAGACAGCAAGCGATGGAGGGAGGGGGATGCAGTGAGCATCAGAAAAGGGACGGGGCAGAGGTGTTCAGTGTTGTACAATTAGAAAGTTGGCAACCCTATCTGATGAGAGATACTAAAAGTATGCATCTTGCAATACTCTCATAATGATCTTCAAAATGATGTAAATGTCTGTGGAAAATAATGAACTATTTCAGAGCCAAGTGACATAGAACAGAAAAACATCTGTTCATTCCTTTGTGGCTTTATGAATAACCAGTACAACTTCAAATTTAAAGAAATGCCCTTTCAAAGAGTTACTCACTTCTGCCTCTTCCAAGCCCTACTATACTCAGATCTACAATGACACAGCAATCTTCACTTAGGTCCGTCAGAAGTAGTGATAGGCAGGGTTTATTTCAAATTGTACAGAAACCAATTTCAGATGATGTTTATTGAATTAACAGATTGAGAGGTCTTCTACTTTTCTGATGCGTGTGCTGATTTTATTAGTTATCCCATTTCAAAACAACAGATTACAGGTATTTCCAAACGGGATTTCTCTGCCCATTTAGCCAGTATGCATTTTGCTTTTCTTAAAACTCAGTACATAATGAGTAAGATAAATAATAGCATCATAACTTCAGATAAATGTTTTTCCAAATCAGACCTCAGTTACAGCAATTTATGAAAATCAATTCCAGCTAGGCAGACCCCTGAAAGTGAGTTACACAGATTTCAGATACACTCTCTTGTTGGCCACTACTATTCTATTCTATTCTATTCTCAGTGCTGATTACTGTGGTAGCTGAACATTTTCCAGTAGTGCATTAAATGATGTGATTAACAATTGTCCTATGTTTGTTCTCTCCCTCCCTCCCTCCCTCCCTAAGAGGAGAAATGTGTGCAGTGGAGTATCTTGTTTTAGTAAGATGGGAGGTGTTTTTGTTTGTTTTTATTTTGCTCTGTATTTTGTTAGCTTGTTTTTTAATATACGTTAATATGTAATTAGAGAAGCCAAGATCAAAGAAGTGCATCTTGCGCTTGGAGTGCAAGGTGGTGAGATCTGTGATTATCCTTAGTTCCTTGGGGAGTTCATTCCATGGTTTCAGAACAAAACCCCAAGGAAGTTCCATTTCCTACACAGATGAGATTTACCCTTATTGTAAAGAGTTGAAGAAAGACTTCCGGGCATCAAACCCAGTCAGGCCTGCTGAGTATTTATGGTTGATACCCAGGGCGCTGTTGCCCTGGGCATGGGATTCCACCCCACAACAGGTGAAGGCAAGAGGCCTACCACCAGGATGGGTGCACTTAGAGAGACCAGAGAGGAGTCAAATGTGCAGCAGACTCGCCCTGCAACTAAGACACTCATGTTATTTCATTTACTCAAAATCTGCCATGGTAGATTCAATGGTACCTACTGATGACCTTTTTGAAGGCTATGAGCGGCTATGTTGCATTTTTCTAAATGAGACCCTGGCAACATCACCTGACCTTGCTGTTTACAAACTTCCAGTTTCTGTGCCACTAGGGAACTTTTGGAATGTCTAGGAGATTTCCAGCAGTCAAGTATAAGAAAAACACTTGCTCTGGTCCAATTAGTGTCTCCATGATGCAAAATGGGATTCCCTGAAGCTAGCTGGGTGAAGTATGGGTACTCTCATTGTAGTCAGAAGTACTCTTTTGTTTCCAGACCATCTGACTTGTCTTTTCCTCACTTTGGACAGTTTGATGACTTTTTGGAAACTCTCTAGATTAGACTGTCAAGGATTTTGCTAAGCAAGGGTGCTCAGTTTTTTTCAACAAAAAATTCTGAATTGCATCAACTTTACATTCCTTTACTAGAGTTTATGTAAGTGCAGTGTTCTCATCATGTGTTTTAAATCCTGCTGAACTAAACAACAATTAGTTTCCTCTATTAGAGAGGAAGAAGATCAAGAACATTCTACATATATCATGATAGGCTTCTGACCAAGTCAGAGCCCTCAAGTAAAGTTCAGGTCCAAGTGATTCAGTGCACAGCAGATGAAAGTCACAGGCGGGTTCATGTATGTAATTCACAAAGGATATTAAGATGTGTTTTAGGAACTTCTTCCAGTAACGGTACCATCCTCTCTTTTCATAGACGAAGGAAAGCAGAAAGCAGTACTTTACGTGGTACTGCATCTTCTGGCCATTAGAGTGCTAGCTTTGCTGCCATCTTTAGAAATATTTCAAGGGAATTGTTTTGACTTCAGTGCCCAGAAATCTGGAGGAGCTCAACCAGTACTTGAACTCCATTAGCTAAATCCATTCTTGACGCTTCTGGGCAAAGTCTGCACAGACAGCAATTTTTTAAAAAAATCAGTAAATCCCAGAATCTTTACCACCTCAGTGGATTTACAGTGCTCTTACCTCTATGCTTCTGTGAATCCGTGTAATTAAAATACTTGATGTTTCCACTGGGGTCTGCCCTTCATCTATAACGTTGTGCCTAGCTCTTTTGGCTTGCATGTGGAACTAGAGCATTTAAAAGATAAAGATGGTAGAGACAAATGTTTTGCAGAAAGAAGGGATTTTCCGTCTCCCGCTCTTGAACAACTGGCTCATATGAGCTCCAGACTAGCTTGAGCAGAGTCGATAGTGAATTGGTCATTATATCTATTTTAATTCATAGGCCTTATGGTTAACACAGTAAGCCCGCTACCTGATTTCATAACCAATAGGCTTGCAGTTGACTAGAAGGTTCTCTGTCTCCTCCCGGAACATAAGCCTTCCTCTTTCCATTTGTGAAACACAATAAATACAAAAACTTAAATAAAGTGAACTAACCTTAAAGATGCATCTGTTGTGACTCACTGATTTTGTACATTTTTTAAAAATTCCCTTCTCATTCTCACCATTTTTTTGCCTCTTTTCCTCTTCATTAGTTTTTTTCTTTCATCTGTCCATCTTCCCTCTGCCGTTCAATCTTTCCTTTGTTTTCCTTCTCATCAACATTTTGCTCCTTTCCTCTTCGAATTTTTCCCTTAGTTCCTCTCTGATTCTCTTTCTTCCTCTTCCCCCATTTTCTATCCTTTCCCTTCTGCCATTCTCTGGCCAAGGGGTGGCTGTGAGGTTGTCAGGAAGGGAAAGAATGGCTCTCCTTTCTGCATGAAAGTGGGAGGAAATGGGCTTCCTCTTTTTTCCTCTGTGCAGGAGCAGGGGAACCATTTGGCGGTTTATCCAGCTTTTCAATCACCTCCAGCAAACACAGCCAGGAGCAAGAGAACCCAATCAGGTGTAGAGGGAAATTGCTGCTTCACTGTGTTCTCCCTTATACCACCAGCCCATAGCCCCCCCCTGTTGCCTTTCCATGTGTGGTGAACTTTGCTGGCCAAATCACCATACAGGTGGTGCAGCAATTCTTCTTGTGTTTGAGCTGTGCTAGAGTGGTATGTCAGCCTGCCAAGAAAAAGTGCGGGTGTCAACCCTCCATATTCCTGTCTAACTGAACACTGAGAGCGGCGTTCTGTGTGCACTAGAACCTTAAGAGATGTTCAAGACAGCTTCATGGATGCACCCATGCATGAACGTTCCAAGCATCGTTTGGCATGAGCTTAAATGCTTTCCCAATTCATTCTGGACCTGGAAGCCACAATGGAGGGGTTGGTGATTGTTCTGACTTGCTGACATGATGGTAAGAGAGAAAGGTAAAAGAACGAGCTGACTAAAGACAACACAAACAAAATAAGGGTTATTTGATGGCAGTATAGTTAATTTGTAATGTGTCCTCCAAAAATAAAACATGAAATTCCCTCATTGCAGTCAACTTTGGGATCTGCAGGAATTGGTTATGACAGTACCAAAAATCAAACTGGGAAAGATTTTTTTAAAATGAGTGCCTAATGTCAGACTCCTAAATCAATATACAGGCATCTAAATATTAATTGAGGCGCTTTACTTTTGGAATCATTTTTGAAAACCTTAGACAAAGTGTATTTTCAGATCCCAGCACTCCTATAAAGGAATAGCATTTTTTCTTTATTATGCCCAAAATAAACACTTGTGTTATACTCTTAGATGCGTATGTACATAATATATTTCCCAGACTTCTTCATTAATACTCTACAGTCTGAATGCTAACAAACCTATGCTAACTGTAGTTTTTCCTTGAGTGTTTTTACTTCTTCAGAATCATTGGGTGAGCAAGCTGGAAGCTACAGGTACTGCAGGTTTATTTCAAAAAAGACGTACAAGAGTACTGCACTTATTCCACATTGCAGTCAGTTTCTCTGCAGATGATTCTATTATATATCCTGAAGCAAGGATTACCTCACATAGCAACACCTACAAGTAGTGCTTTCTGTCATCTCCAGTTGGCTAGGAGACTCCTTCCCATGCTTGTGGATGACGACCTGGCCTCAGTTATTTAGGCCTTTGTCACTTCTTGGTTGGATCACAGCAATGCCATGCACCTGAACACAAAGCTTTCTGTTCTTAGGACATTCCTTCTGGTACAGGATGCTGCATCATGTCTCTTCAGCAATACAGGCTACTCAGAACATTAAACTTGTTCGCTGCTCTCTACACTGGCTTCCCACAGCACACTGAATCAAGGTCTTGGTTCCTAACCAAGATGTCCCATTGCCTGGGCCCAGGTTATCTAAAAGACTATGTGATGCTCTAGGACATACCAGTAGTGCCTTCTCTAACTCCTCTTCATCTTCCAGCATAGGAAGTTTCCCCAGATTCTTTCTTAACACTCAGGATCTGACTAGTGGAGGGGCTTTTTTTTAAAATGCTTTTGTGGGTTTGGAAAACCTTCAGCAATAACATATTGGGAGCAGTCTGGGCTCTTAGCTTCCAGAGTGGAAGACTCATAAGTCTCCCTTTCATCAGTAGGACAAAAGAGCAGACAGGAGGCACACTGTTGTTTTTAGGCACTTTCTTTTTAAGCAATTAACTTGTACAGGCTCTCTGTATTATTTACTTAAATGTTGGTCTGCACTTTGTAATTATGGAATGAATAATCTCTGCTACTAGATAATATCTCCATTCCTCTCTCCTCCATTAGATATCACCGTTCAAGCACTGTTATCTGATTTTTGAACGAGGCGTCTTTACATCAATTGAGTAAAGCCCTGCACCCCACAAAAAGGTTCAATTTGTCAGGTTAATCACTTCTGAGCAACCCAGAGCGGGATAAAGAAATGGCTGCAAAGTGCTGTTCTGTTGTTAGGGGCCAGACAGTCTCATTCTTACTCCCAATACTTGGAAAGGAACCCACCTCTACTGAGGGAAGGTCCTGAAACAGATTACTGGCACAGTGAAGAGAGAAAGCCCCCACTATGGTAAACTAAGTATTTCTTTTCTTTTTTTTTTGGGGGGGGGGGGGGAGGGGAGAGGGAGCGGATTTCAGGGAATAGAATAAATTGAATAAACACTCATTTCCATGACAGTCTTTTGTCAAGGCAGAAGAAACACCGGAAGTTGCATAAATAGCAAGGAGAGTAGCAGGGAAATGGGCCCAAACTATATAACTTCTAATTGGGGAATGGGCCCAAACTATATAACCACCTGTCATTTGTGACTAAGGCCAGGTTTACACTGGGAGCACTTTCCTGGCACAGGAATACCAGTATACTATACCAGTAAAGCACTTACTCCAACCCCCACTGAGTGAGATAAACTATACTGGTATAAGCTCACTTGAGTCATTATAACTACACTAAGGGTTTTTGCCAGCATAGCTATGTCTGTCAGGGATCACCTCTTCACACCCCTCACCAACACAGGCATGCTGGCAGACTGTCATACATAGCGTAGAACTGGCCTAAGAGTGCAAGATGAACTCCATGTTAGTGGAGAATAAGGATTCCGATCCAAGTACAAATGAAGACTGATTTGGTTCCACAAAATGTGAATGTGGTGGAAAGTTAGGAGGGAGGAGAGGGAAAACATTTTCTTATGAATAAGGTATAGAGCCAAAATACAAGGCATATTAAATAGATGGACCAAACTCTCTTCTGGCATAACACCATTGACTTTAGTGGAGTTAATGCCAGCTGAGAATGTGGTGTACACACACACACACCAATCTCCTAGAAAAAGGGAAAATGTGAATGGCTTGTCAGGATTCCAGTGAGTGCAGTTATAATAAGGCCATATTTTCAAAATCAGCTGAAATATTAAAATAATGACTTTGCACTACAGGATGTGCAATTCAAGTGTCATTTCAGCAATTCTATGGTGTGGGAATGAATGCCCTATCAGAGGTATGACCCATCAGAGACTGGTGCACACTTTATAATTTTGAAGACTGCTAAAACTGATTTAGTGAAAATTACTTTAATTTGTAACTGCCCTCCTGAGGTACCTCTACACAGCAATTAAAGACCTGCAGCTGGCCCAAGTCAGCTGATTCAGGCTTGTGGGACTTGGGCTGTGGGAGTGTAAAATTGCTGTGGACATGTTCAGGCCAGGTCTCAGGGTCTGCAGACCCAGCCAAAAACTCTACAAAGCAATTTTTAGCCCTGCAGTCCAAGCCCCACAAACCCAAGTCAGCTGACCCGGGCCAGTCATATTGCAGTGTAGATGTACCCTTGGTGACTCAGCTACAAAGGCAAGTACTGTGTAACTACATGCAAAGATGTAAATTAAATCATGTTAAGTATTGCACCACCACCACATTTCAACATGTAGTTTTAAATATGTTATGATCAGCTCTGATGCTGAATCACTGTTGAAATCAAAGAAAAATGTGCACACAGCTGGCCCAAGTGACAAGCAACAGATGAATGAAAAACTCTGCTGTATGTTTTATTGCTGCCTGTCGCTGGAATTGCAGATAATAAAACACACCCGTCTCTTCAAATGCAAACTGGAAGTGTCAAAGTCAAAAGATAACAGTCATAAGCATAAAATCTTCACCTGCCACATTCTCAAAATAACAAAAACCAAAAGAGACTACTCTATCATAGGTATAAACTACAGGAAAACAAATTAAAAAAATAAGATTGCTTCTTTCAATATGGCTTGAGTTCTCTAAAAATAGTAATGAGAAAAATAAAAACTAGAAAATTTCAAAGGAAGGCCTTGTGAGAAGACAACATCCAAAACGTTCAAAATTAAGTTCCTAAAGTTAGGTTCCTAAATTAATCTTTAAGGATTTAAAGAAGTGACCTGGTTTTGGGAGGTTCTGAGCAACTTCCTTTGAGAGATGAGGATGCTCAATACCTCCAGATATTAGATCACTTCTTTAGATGCATAAATATGGATTTAGGCTCAAAACTTTAGGCACCCATATTTGAAAATGTTGGCCAGCATTTCTAGGAACAGAAATAAGGACAAATAACATGAACAGCTGTTCTGCCCTCTTTCCCATACTTCCAAGTTTCATGGGTCTCTCTCATCTGGCTCATTAACTTCATGGAAAACAACATCCCATCTACACAAACCACATTTGAATGTTTTCAATGTTTTCGTCTTTCTCTTGGCTTTTGTAGAAAAAGACAAGCTTTTCTAACTTTTATCTTCATGAAACTTTGCCATGAATTAATAAAAAGATATTGTCTTTGTAATGACAAAGGTCTTATTATTGAGATATAACAATCTCCTTCTGAGTAAGCAGGAGTATCAAGTCCACACAGCAGTTGTGCTGTTTAGATGAATCAACTTTGAATACACACACAAAAGCTGTTTACTGCTTGGTGGGAACTCAACTTGCCTTGTGTTATCCCCTGGAGAGAAGGGACCTGCCATTCTATCCCCCCACTATTCCTCTTCCTCCACAGACAGGATAGGCAGCTGCTCCAACTCAAGCAGTCTCTTGCCACTCCACTATGTTCATATGTCCGTATTTCCCTCCCTTATCCCTCACAGTCTCCTACCCATCACATTCTCCTTCTCTGTCACTTCATTCCCTTGACACCTGGGTCTGGTCCAGTCCAAACATGGTATTGCTATTTTTAACTAACTTAGACATCTTGATCATTACATTTGAAATACTGAGTTAATTTAATAAAATGTATTACATGTGGGGCTGGTAGTATTGTATATAATTGAGATTATATAACATTTTCCATTATAAGACCCTATTTTCAGTTGCTTGTAACTTTTCCAAGCTTTAACAATTTGGGCTTAAATTTTCCATGCTGGCTGACTGACTCAGACTTAAACATTTTTGGAAAGTTTCTGCTAAAACAGTTCAGCCATTCCTAAGAACACAGTTAGAGATAAATACATTGTTTTGCCCATGTTAAAAAATTCTTACAACTATGTTCTCAAGACCATGCTTTGGAGCAGAGACTTTGGGGGTGGAAGGGTGGAATTACCCTGGTGTTAGGGATGTGCTTTTTGCGTGAAAATCCACCCAAATTTAGCCACAGCATAAGCCTCTGAAAAATCACAGTTTGCATATGCTCAGTAGAGGTTTGTTAGACGCTGGTAGCATTGTTCTCCAAAGATTCTGTCTGAACTAAGTATGATCCATCCCCACAGTACAGCTCCCACATGCTGACTGGACCGAGCATATGCTGTCCTCACAAAGCAGCTGAGTATGCTTCATTTGAGAGCTGCAGGGGCTGAGTAGCACTTTTCCCAGTAACTGCATCATCTGGACACCAGGAGCCGCTCAGATGCTAGGCACCAGAACTGAGAGTAAAGAAACCGTCTCTTATGTGCTCCCAGTACATGCTCCTTCCTCTGCCACCTTGGCAGGGAGGAGGAGGAGAAAGCAGCCTAACTTTCTTGAACACCAAGGAGCAAGGAATAGGAAGAGGAGGACAGGAACAGGGTAGGAGGTATAGACTGTGGGAGAATACAAACAGAGAAGAAAGAGTGACACACTTGGGGACATATGGGAGTGACACTACAGGAGAAGAGTAGCAGAGGGCAGGCTGGAAGATGATAGCCTACTATTGCTATCCGTAATCCTGTTAAATCAAGTGATAGATGTCTATGCTGTGGATCTAAAAAGCTTCAATCCTGCTGATGACCTGTGTCGGGGTCAACATGATTCCACATGATAGAATTTCTATTTTTTTCAGTTTGCCTTTTAATTTTTTTTAGGAGATTACATTCATAAAATATTAAAAGAACATTATGGTTTCAAATTCAAGCACTCAAAGGTTAGGAAATATCAGAATTAAAGTTGCCTGTGCAACCTTAATGCAGCCCTCCCTTGTGCATATACATTATTACACAATATTTATTTAATTACTTGATCACACACTATTTTTTCCACAGGATCTCTGCCTCATTCAGTGCACAGGATGGTGCTCAGCACTGTGCAATTAAGGAGGCTTCTGTCTGCAAGACCTTGTCTCAGTTGTTGCAGAAGTTGAAAGGTGCACAGTGAACAAGGCAGGGGACTGCAGGTAGAGAAAGAATGATCTCATGACTAAGGCAACTGAATGTCAAACTGGAGAACTGGATTCAGCCCCTGAATTTACCACAAAAGTTCTATTTTGTACTAGGCAATCACTTATCCCAATCTTTTCATAAGTGGTCACTGTGTGTGTTCCTCATTTTCTATGTGACCAACTTGAGACAGCTAGGGCCTGATCTGAAGAAGTGCTGAATACACTATGCTTGGAACTAAGAGCTATGAAAATGCTAAGTAAAATCAAGCCCTTTGTGTCTTAAGATGGACACCCAAAATTAGGGGGCACTTGAAAATTTTGGCCTTAACCTCTGTGTCCCAGATCCTTATCTGTAAAACAGGGATAATGCCACCACATAATTCACAGAAGAACTGTAAAGATTAATTAATTAACGTTTGTGAAACAATCAGATACTATGTGCATCCTTAATATTGGCATTTCCTACCTTCTGTCTGACACTGCCACGTAGGTGTTTTTTATGTAATTTCTATTAAAAAGAAAGGCATAATCTCCTTTCCTATATATATCCTAGGTTCAAAGAACCCATATCATTATTATCTCTTCCAAAGCTGGACAGATGTGTCAGTGCTAGAGCCGTGCAGGTTTGAAGTTAGAGCCCTGACAAAACAGGTCTACAGCATGAATTACTGTCGTTCTACACGTGGATTCAGCATTTTCCAATCTCTTCTTTTCGGGCACGTTAAAAGGGAGAAAAAGAGCTGTTCCAAGAGATTTTGTATTGACTCTCCCACAAACTAAGAGACTCTACGTTACATGATGTATCATAATCAGGTAATTTGTACCTCTGCTATAACAGAAGAACAATGGTCTCAAGAAAAGGTGTTGACTTGCAAAATCATGAACCACTTCCAAGGTGGTTATTTTAACTACTGTTTTCCAAGATGTGATGACATATGTTCAGACGCTACACTATTGAAAATCAATACTATTTATATTTAAGGCATTCTTAAAATTTTGTACAAGGAGAAAAAATGTCATTTTGGTCATAACTTTTTTGTCACTGCATTTACAGGGTAATACTGAATGTATCTGTACTTTTACTAGATATCCAATTGGAATTAATTTCTCCCATTATTCTGTAAGGTCAGAAGAAATAAAATGACCCAATTTAGTACACTGTATGGATGAAAAACTAAAAGAAACCACACTGCAGATTTTTTTTTTCATTTCTACATTACAAGTTAACTTTTTCAGCTCCTGACTTTTTTCTAAAAACTTGCCAGTTATCTCTCTCCACACTAAACCACAGTAGAGCAGTAGAGATGAAAATAACAACTCTAACAGTAATTTGTATCCTGTTTAAATGGTCTTGGGGGAAGGTATAACACTTCTCTGTGGTTGCAACTACTGTGACATGAGAATACTGTTAACAAAAGGGTTTGAGAAAAGATAGGACTGGTTTGGCTTTAGAGAGTTGTTAATCTCTAATTATCTCTTAACATAGTGGGACTATAAAGTGTCTTCTCCATCTACATCAATACAACACTCCACAAAATATGTAGTTTGTAAAAACCTATTTTAATAGCAGGTAGATGTTGCAGTGGACTGGCAATGGATTGTAGAGCCTTTCATTTCTAGATCAGTGGGTCAAATCCAGCAAGGTTCAGCAGTGACAAACTGTTACCATTCAACAGATGTTTAGTGTCTAAGAGGAGATGAGTGGTCTCAATTAAAGATGGTTGGAAAACTGTTTTCTCCTCCCATAGAAAATGCTGATGAAAACAAATATATACTTTTAATCAAAATTTTTAGCAGAAAGTTTCCAATTTTTCATCCAAAAATAGACACCCATTAAAATGAAAACTTAGTTTTTTGACCAAAAACTGTCAAAAGCCAAAACCATTTTGGCTGAGAATTTTTTTGAGAAAACAAGGCCACTTTCCACACACAAAAAATTTGAAAGTCAAAAACGAAAATATTTTTGAGAAAGAAAGAACTCATGGAAAATTTTTGACCTGCCCCAGCTTCAATCTATTTCTCTGTGGAAAAATAAGGACATCACAAAGACCACCACCACAACTGGCACACTGGTTGATAGCCTTATCAGAGACCAAAGAGAGCAAGGAGAGTAAACGCTCTAGTGACATATGGTCCTCCAAGCCAAGGGCAATGTGGAGAAACTGACACTGCTGCCTCCTGCATTGTAGTTGCTTTTTTAGATAAACCTGAGTCTCCATTTAAATACATCAAAGACAATTCCATCATCATCACAGCAGTTCACTCTTAAATAAAAAAGAAAGGCAGATAAAGATAGCTACTTCAAATGCAAAATAATATTCATGAATAAGCAGAATTAACAAAAAACCCACATCAAAATATATTTTAAAGTATTAAATGCCTTTATATTGTCCCTGAAAACAAACTAATTAAGAAACTAAACAGTAATTTTATAAGGACAAGCAAATCACCTCAAGAAGTGACTTCAACCACTGTGCACAAATACTTGGAGGATCTGTTTACACCTTACACTTCAAATCACTACAAGACACAACTGCTATGAGTATCCATATACTAAGTGGTTAACACTCAGTCGCGAGTGAGATTGTTTGCATGTACCAAGAAGAATGTAGATATTTAACACCTTATGAAATATATATGTAAAACATTTCATTAGGGAAATAATGACATATACATCTGAAAATCTTCAGGTGTTTTTTTGTTTAAGAGTCCCTAAAACATTTGGGGGGGGGAAAGAAGCATTGTGTCACGGTAATAACTGAACCAATACCCAAATATTCTTTTCTATTTCACCTATCTAGTGTAGATTGTCTTACACTTCTGTCACGATGGAATCACTGTGAGGCCAGTCCGAGCCAACATTTTTCCTACTGATTTTTCTGGATGTTTTTGTTCAGTCCAACATCTGGCCCCAAATGTGTTTTTTTATTTAAAGATATTTCCACTTCATTAACACAATTCTTTACTTTCTAGCTTCTTTGTTAGTGACAAAGACAAAATTCAGACTTAAAAAATTCAAATGACTTGTATCCGAATCAGATTTGTATTGTCCCTTCTCAAGATACCTATTTACATGAAATCTCTTACAGTTTCTCTGCTTCTAGAAAATGCAGATGCCATTGCACATCAGGCCTATGTTTGCCTCTTTGCACAGACAGTCCAAAACAGTTTTCTTGATCTGTTTCAACTTGAAATGTTGTCAATATATGGATTGTCTTGCTTTCTAATTCAGTGAAAAATCTAGTTTTCCATTAGTCTGTACCTTTCTAATTTTCGATACAGCTTTACTAAATGTAATTATTAAAGGCAGATTCAAGAAAGCAATTACTGAACTACTGGTTTGTATCTCTGAAGTGTTAATAAACAAAAAGAAGTTGTAGTGACAGAAACAGTGCAATTTTTTTAAACTAGAGCAGGTGATTATATTATATATATATATCTTAGATATACAAAAAGAGAATACACCATGAAGTAGTGTAGAATAGAGGAATAACCAGCACGTATTTGGGATGGTCACATCACTTACAAGTGGACGCACACACCATTCCAAACAAGTGTTAATCTACACCACACCTGAATGTATACATTATATGCCACATTTTACTTTAGATACAGTCCTAAAGACGTGTTTAAAAAAATTATATTTTAATAAGACTGGGACTTTGGGGGGAAGAAGTGGCGTGTTTTGTTTGGAGAGGTTTGGTAGGGTATTTTGGGGAGTTGGAGTATTTTATGAGAACATGATGAACTGTGAGATATCTGAACTTCACTTGTCACTGATTCATAGGCAAATACTGGGCATCAGACCAATGTAACTGTGAGGAAAATTCCACAGGAAACACTTCTCTGGCAAAAAGTAGCCTGCACCATAGGCAAGCAAAAGAAGCTACAACACAGCCCCTTCCCAGCTGCTGCACCAGCTATAGTGCCCCTCATACTTGACCTGGAGTGCAGCTTGGCAGGATAATCATGTCCAAATTATGGAATTTGTGTATTTAGCCTTCGAAAGAAATCTTTGAGTGAAATCCTGGCCACACTGAAGTCAATGGCAAAACTCACACTGACTTCAATGAGGCCAGGATTTCACTTTAGATGTTTAGGAATGGTTTCCCTAAACAGACTCTATCATGATTTAAATATATTTTTTTGTATGCAGTGTTGTTGTAGCCATGTTGGTCCCAGTATTTAGGGAGACAAGGTGGGTGAAGTAATACTTTTCACTGGACAAACTTTTGTTGGTGAGAGAGACAAGCTTTCGAGCTTAGCCACCTTGTGTGTGTCAAAGAACTCGTCAGTTTATTTATTGGGAGAAGAACGCTATCTTATTTGTAAACGAATAGCAGCGCTATCTGTCACATTTTGTGTCAATGACCCACTAATTGGAAAGCAATTTTCTGATTTTAAAAAAGTCTCTACTTTTAAGTTTTCCATTGAGGTTCTTTTTATCGATCATAAAACATACCCATGTTCAGTCTCACCTCTCCCCAAACAGTAAATGAATTTGAATCTGAAAAGTATAGGCGTCATTACTTTGTTCAATTATAGATTTAAAGCACTAATCTAGTTTCTGTAGCACATATAATTAATTATTAATAATATTAATGGTAGTTAAGTGCTGACCAGGTGCTTGTCACTGCACGAGACAAAGCTAAAAGCAGTAGCTACCTGAAGAATTCAGCATCTAAAATACAGATGCAGATAAGACCAGATGCACAGGGAAATGGAGAAAGTGATTAATTTGGCATATTTTGAATGGGTTGTTTTTGTGTATGTTCCTCCCTCTTCTCTTACAAGTTGCAATGGAGAAGGCGAGGGGTAGGGTGTGTGGGCCATGAGGAAGTAGTGAGTAGATGCTGAATACCTGTTGGACTCACAACCTAATCCAAATCCCACTGAAGTCAACAGAAGTCTTGACTTCAATAGGTTTTGAATCAGGCCCTAGGATTGTCAGGTCAATTCCATGAATAGGGGGCAGCTCAAAGAATGGCCTGAAAAGTACAAACAAAGCATTGAACAATGGCCACATGATAGATACATAAAAATCTTTAAAAAAAAAAAAAAGTACCCTTTAAAAGACAAGTGGTCCTTAAAAAAATTACATTTTAAAATAATATACCTACTGTGGCTGTTCTGATGGATTATTATTTATTTTTATATTAAGGCAGCGTTTAGAAGTCTAAACCAACAATGGAGGCTAATACAAGCACAATACAAGCTCAGAGTAACAGAGAGTCCCTGCTCCAAAGAGTTTACACATTAAATAGACAAAACAAGGGTAGGAGGGGAAACCGGAGCGGTGACTTGACTAAGGTGACAGAGCAGGTCAGTGGCAGGGCTGGGAACAGAGCACAGGTCTGATTCCTAATCCAGTATTCTCTCTTGACATCACTAGATTATTAAAACAAAGGATTTTAAAATTCTAAATTTTATTTTACAACTTACCTTTACTTTTTCATTTTCGACAGCTGTACAGTGAAACTAAACCTCTTTAGTCAGTTTCATTTTTTGTTTTGAGTCAAGTTTCTACTTTTTCCGATCTCAGGTGCTAGCACAATGTTATAAAAGATAGGTTGCAAGCACTGCAAAGGAATGACTAAATCCACACCTCTATCCAAAACAGCAGCAACAAACAAACAAAATCATGACAATATTATTAGAACTGTTTACATGAAATTTATTTAGATTAAACCACCCAGTCCAAGACAACTCCCAGCAAGTTAATCTGGGACCAGTACTGTACTCGGTGTTTCTGTAAGGACAAGAAGAGCCTTTCTGTTCCACAGTGGAATGCCTGCCATCAACCACCTATAAATCCAATCCTGAAATCTACTCAGCATCCTCTGTTCCCACCAACATCCATGACAACTGAAGGCATTCAGCACTTTGCAATATCAAGTCCAACCAAATAAAAACAAATTAGTCAAACAAAAGTTACATATTTCATCTAGCTTTCAGTTGCTGAAAAGCAAATAATTCTTCCTGCTACTCGTTTCCCACATGCACTTGTGAGCTTTGACAGTTACTAGTTTTAAACAATTTTACAAGGTTTAAAAAATACCACTTACTCAGTTTGATCCCATGATTAATTATTAAACTAATAAGTTCAGCAGTCCTTTGAAAGAGTATACCAGAATGGCCTGTTGGCTCATAATATTGATCCATATTCGGTACATTGCCCAGGAAAATGTTTAAGTATTCATCTGATTTGTGTGAAAGTTAGCAGCAAACAGGGTTTCCGGTTTAATATTAAAAAGGGGGAAGGTGTAATTTTGAAAGTCATCTTACAACCAAACTTGCTTGGACTAAAGGGAAACTAATTTTAGAGAGTTTTATGGGGGTCTTTTGTTGTGTACTGGTTGTCTCCAGAAAACATACGTTATGTTTTCATAAGTTTATTACTCTCCCAAAAAATTCACTTTTTGGTTAATCCTCAATATAAAAGTTTTCACTTCAGCAGGAGTTTCCCCCAAGCGCTTAACCACAAATCTTGACTTAAATCAATTCAGCTATTTTTAAATTAGGGGAAAAAAACAAGCAAAAATACTTCCTGGTTTTACACACTTTTGTTCTTCTCCAATATTCAGACTAACTACATTGATTATTTTCGTATCTTCCCCCACAGTGATAATTTGAAGAGATAAAAAAATTAGTTTAACACATAAAGGTCACTGTGCTTCCAAAACACAAAAAATATCTTTCTCTGCTTTTTTCAATGTTTATTCTGTATTGTCTATGGGCCATGATAATTTTACTGCAGGTTTACAGAAGATGAAAAAAAAGTCTCGTCTGTAGCACGATCGGATCATTTATACACAGCAGACATCAGCTGTCATTTCTGTCCATTCCACTGGTTTTCCCCCTCCTCCCTTCCCTGCTTAATCTGGGTGAGCTGTCAAGTTTCTAGTTTCTGACGTGTATTTACATCACTCAATGACATCTGACAGTAGTGAAAGGCCACAGAAAACTGCTTATTGATCAGAGCAAAACTAGTTGACGGAACAGATGAGGTTGTATCAAAGAAATGCAGCCACACTCAGGTGATGACATTTTGCTCCCCTGTATACGACTGCTTAATGGAATACAACTTCATTATATCATGCCACTGGTGCTTAAGGCATTGCACAGATTTCATGACTGTTTTGTCTACGTGGCAATGAGGACAATCTATTTGTACTGGTATCAACGTATTACTAACCCGATTTGCTCATAAATACCTGCAAACTACCAGCCAGTGTGTCCTGATGAATATACCAAGAGACACTGAAGTCTCAATCTTGCCAAAATCTAATTGAGTTGACCTTTTAAAAAAAGTGGAATTACCATTTCATGACCAACGGCTACTAAGGAGGGTTCCTTTAGAACTTCTGTAGTAAAGACGTTTTAAAAGGCCATTTTTATGCTTGCGACTGGTGGTGATAACTGATCACTTAGGTTATTATATTATTCCAGAAGAGTCCCTCCAACAGTGTTGATTTAAATGCAAAATTGCTATTTGGTACAGGGTCCCAACACAAACTGTCTTATATCTGTTCTTAAATTTTCTTTATAACTTTTGATTATTTTAGCATGAAGACAATTATGTAAATGTATATTAGTTTTCACCACAAACAGAAACCTGTAATTACATAATTCTGTATATGCAAACAATTACAGGTTATTTGCATAATAAGTAGTTAAGGTACTAAAAAGAAGTAGTTGCTTATGTTCATAATCTAACTAAAGAATTGATCATGGCACTAACACAAAGGGAATTGTAATTGACTGTGAGCATCCTGTCTTTTGGAAACAAGAACCAGCAATGGTTGATTAGCCACTGGGCCAATGGGGCCCATGCCCAAGAGCCCCGGCCAATTGGGAGACCCCAGAAAAATGGGCACCTCTGTGCTCGACCTGCTCCGCCTGCCCGGTGCTCCAGCTGGCAATGTGCTCCAGTCAGGCAGCCCCCGGGCCCCGACTCTGCTCCCCAGCAGGAGTGCCGGGTGGGTGGATGGGGCAAGCCCCCACGCCCTGGCCCCATTTCCCCAGCACGAACGCTGGGAGAGGGGAGGGAGGACTGAAGGTGGAAGGGGCGAGGCAGGGCCCCCATTTGCTCTGGCCTCAGAGCCCACAAAACCTTAATCCGCCCCTGAGGACCAACATAACTCAGGATCTTCCTACAGAACATCAGGAACACTGCTGACTGTGTAAGAAGTGCCAAAGTTTCATCTAAGGTCTCATGAGATCTCATGCTAAGCAGGGATTAACATGGTCATTATTTGAAAAAACAAAAACAAAAACAAAGAAACTCCAGAAGAAAAACAAAGTTGCAGCTGTTAATACCTGGATCCACCTATTACCCACCTCTTCCCAAGCTAAGCTGAAAGTTCAGGCTACCCGTTTGTAACCTAGAACAGTTTTCAGACTCAGAATTAAGATGTCTGGCCCTCCAAAAGTTCAGAGGATTCTTTACATTTAGGTGAGGCAGAAGACTCAGCTTTCAGAGAGGGCTTCTACTAAACCTTGGTCTAAACCTCCAGGGAGAGACCAGACCTTCAGTAGAACTTACTGTGTCTGAGTCATACACATCCAGAAAGATGAAACCTCAAGAATATCAATGAGAGACAAATAAAGAGTCTCTTAAAACAACCAGAACACATCCCTCTCCTCTCTCTTGCTGGGAAGAACTCAGACCTTCTATACATAACAGTACAGAATAAGCAGGGAGAGCATCGAGAATATGGGTGAGACAGTCTGGCACCACAGTAGCTCCTAACAGAATCCTGCTCCGTTCCTGGAGCCCTCAATGCAAAAAATCTTCAGAATCTTAGGAGAATTTCGCTGCCTGCCTCCATATAACCTGGATTGAGCAAACGCAAAATGTGATTTTCAGTCTTACAGCTTCAGAGACAAAAGTTTGCACAGGGACAGCAAAACAAACTCCTCCTATTCCAAATTTCAACTCCCTGCTCCAAAGCACAAAGATGCTTCTCAACAAAATGATTGTCACAATTTTTTACATTAGCAAAACAATGTTTTTCCCTAACCTTTTGCTTAGAAATGGCAAAATGTTTTACTTTAAAAAAAAATCAGCCTAAGGCAATAATTTGGCATGAAAAATTTCAGCCCAAACAGTTAAAATTGAGAAGTTAGGAGAAACTGAAAATAGAGTCTTATAATGGAAAGGATTAGGCATCCCTAACTATAAGCACCATTGGCAGCTCTGCCTATAAATGGAAATAACTATGCCGTGGAGTGATAATTATTGTTGAATGCGGACTTTTTCATGGCAGCCACCGTAGACATTTGTAAGTGTATGTATGCACAGATTTATTTTAAATATGTACAGTCTTATTAGGATTTTTTAAAGCAAAAAAATCAAGAGGACTAAAACAGTGATTTATTAAAGGCTTTGGTCCTCTCTCAATTTGTATGACTCCCGAAATATGAAAAATTAGCATACTTATGAGACTAATTAAAGGCGATGAGAGAGTGGAAGTCTTCAGAATATGAAAAGCAAGCTTGGCCAGCACATTTGTGGATAGATAAAACATGCATTTAGCAGTGATCTTCCTTTAAAAAGGAATCAAAAGTATACAGATATGTTTTTCATTTCTGCATTAAAAACCCTTCACTAGTTAGTTCCTTATTCATGAGAACTAAAATTTATCAGAAAAATTTGCATTAGACAAGAAATTGCAGAAAAATTATATTTTGCCCTTTCTAAGTCTGAATCTTGCCCTTAGTGCTTATAGAGGAAACAGGAAAATCCTCTTAGCTATCTAATATGCATAATCAACTGGGCACAGAGCTTTGGCATTGACATAAATCACTGATTCTCAAACTTTTTTTTTACTGGTGACCACTTTCACATAGCAAGCCTCTGAGTGCAACCCCCCCCAACCAATTAAAAATGCTTTTTTAATATATTTAACACCATTATAAATGCTGGAGGCAAAGCAGGGTTTGGGATGGAGGCTGACAGCTTCCAACCCCCCATGTAAGAACCTTGCAACCCCCTGAGGGGTCCCAACCCCCAGTTTGAGAACCCCTGATATAGATGATGGTGATGGCAACTGATAACAATGACTATGAGAAATGGGTTCACTCTGGTTTGTTAAAAAAATTTATGATGGAACTAGAGACATTTGTTCTACCTGGAGTGAGGTGGAGTAGTTAATCCAAAGTGGGAGGTCTCTTCTATTTCTGTACAAAGCTGATTCATCCTCACCCATACTGAAACTGAAGAATGTTCCACTATTTAGTATACAGTGTCCTAATTACTGATGGACATACTCTGGATTCAATGCTCATAAAGAAAGCAAGAAACCAACTGTTAATACGGAGGAGTAGTTAGGGAGATCCAATCAGAAAACAGGTATTCTGTGAGAGAGAGATGGTGTGGAAAAAGGAAGTGGGGAATCTGAATGTGAATTTCATTTCCATATAATTATAATAAAGTTTACTTTGCTTTTTTAATATTTTAGGATAATTCACATTATCAAAAGTTAGTCACATCTGGTGACTACTCTAAGGGTATGTCTACACTACGAAATTAGGTCGAATTTATAGAAGTCGATTTTTTAGAAAGCGGTTTTATACAGTCGATTGTGTGTGTCCCCACTAAGCGCATTAAGTTGGCGGAGTGTACCCACAGTAGCGAAGCTAGCGTCTACTTTCGGAGCGTTGCACTGTGGGTAGCTATCCCACAGTTCCCACAGTCTCCGCTGCCCATTGGAAATCTGGGTTGACCTCCCAACACCTGATGGGGCAAAAACATTGTTACGGGTGGGTTTTGGGTACATGTTGTCAGTCGCCCCTCCCTCCGTGAAAGCAACAGCAGACAATCGTTTCACGCCTTTTTTTATGGGTGGGCGCCATATGGCTTTCAGCAGACGGTGCAGTAGGTCTGCAAACCGTCATCATTGAACGACCGCTTCCGCTGCCACTCTGCTCTCCTGGTGGTCTCACAGGTCCTCTATATGACCGTCATCATCCGCCTCTTCTGCAGCAACTCTGCTCGGCTGCTCTTGTCTCGCCATACCACGGCAAGCGTGCAGCCCACTCAGCTGTTGTGTCCTTGGAGCAGACGGTGCAGTAGGTCTGCAAAACTGGTCATCCAACCACCGCTTCCCCTGCAACTCTGCTCTCCTGCAGATGCCACACCACGGCAAGCATGGAGCCCGCTCGGATCACAGCAGCAGTTATGAGCATTGTAAACACCTCACGCATTATCATGCAGTATATGCAGAACCACAACCTGCAAAAGCAGGCGAGGAGGTGACGGCAGCATGGTGATGAGAGTGATGAGGACATAGACACAGACTTCTCTCAAAGCACGGGCCCTGGCAATTTGGACATCCTGGGCTCATGCCATGGGGCTCATGGGCGGGCTCATGCCATGGAATGGGAATGGGGCGGGCTCATGCCATGGAATGCCGATTCTGGGTCCGGGAAACAAGCACAGACTGGTGGGACCACATAGTGTTGCAGGTCTGGGATGATTCCCAGTGGCTGCAAAACTTTCACATGTATAAGGGCATTTTCATGGAACTTTGTGACTTGCTTTCCCCTGCCCTGAAGCGCAAGAATACCAAGATGAGAGCAGCCCTCACAGTTCACAAGCGAGTGGTGATAGACCTCTGGAAGCTTGCAACGCCAGACAGCTACCTGTCATTCGGGAATCAATTTGGAGTGGGCAAATCTACCGTGGGAGCTGCTGTGATCCAAGCAGCCAACTTAATCACTGAGCTGCTACTATCAAGGGTAGTGACTCTGGGAAATGTGCAGGTTACAGTGGATGGCTTTGCTGCAATGGGATTCCCTAACTGTGGTGGGGCAATAGACGGAATGCATATCACTAAATTGGGAGCGGACCACCAAGGCAGCCAGTACATAAACCGCAAGGGGTACTTTTCAATGGTGCTGCAAGCACTGGTGGATCACAAGGGACTTTTCACCAACATCAACGTGGGATGGCCAGGAAAGGTACATGACGCTCGCTTCTTCAGGAACTCTGGTCTGTATGAACAGCTGCAGCAAGGGACTTACTTTCCAGACCAGAAAATAACTGTTGGGGATGGTGAAATGCCTATAGTTATCCTTGGGGACCCAGCCTACCCTTTAATACACAGGCCATACACAGGCACCCTGGACAGTAGTCAGGAGCGGTTCAACTATAGGCTGAGCAAGTGCAGAATGGTGGTAGAATGTGCATTTGGGCGTTTAAAGGTGCGCTGGCGCAGTTTACTGACTCGCTTAGACCTCAGCGAAGCCAATATTCCCATTGTTATTACTGCTTGTTGTGTGCTCCACAATATCTGTGAGAGTAAGGGGGAGATGTTTATGGCAGAGTGGGAAGTTGAGGCAAATCGCCTGGCCGCTGATTATGTGCAGCCAGACACCAGGGCGGTTACAAGAGCACAGCAGGGCTTGCTGAACATCAGAGAAGCTTTGAAAACCAGTTTCATGGCTGACCAGGCTATGGTGTGACAGTTCTGTTTGTTCCTCCTTGATGAAAACCCACCCTCTTGGTTCACTCTACTTCCCTGTAAGCCAAACGCCCTCCCCCTTTCTATCACTGCTTGCAGAAGCAATAAAGTCACTGTTGTTTCAAATTCATGCATTCTTTATTAATTTGTCACACAAATAGGGGGATAACTGCCAAGGTAGCCCAGGAGGGGTGGGAGAGGAGGGAAGGACAAGGCCACACTGCACTTCAAAACTTATTGAATGCCAGCCTTCTGTTGCTTGGGCAGTCCTCTGGGGTGGAGTGATTGGGTGCCCAGAGACTCTCCCGCCCCCCGCATTCTTGGGCATCTGGGTGAGGAGACTATGGAACTTGGAGAAGAAGGGCGGTTGATTACACAGGGGCGGCAGTGGCAGTCCGTGCCTTTCCTGCAGCTCCACCATACGCTGGAGCATATCAGTTTGATCCTCCAGTAGCCTCAGCATTGCATCCTGCCTCCTTTCATCATGCTGCCGCCACCTCTCCTGTTGCTCCAGCCATCTGCCCTAGCGTTCATTTTGTGCTTTCCTGGACTCTGGTATTTTCTGCCTCCACGCATTCTGCTGGACTCTTGCAGTGCGGCAGGACTGCATGAGCTCAGAGAACATTTCATCGTGAGTGCGTTTTTTTCCACCTTCTTATCTGCACTAGCCTCTGGGATGGAGATACTAGTGGCAGCGTTGAAACAGTTGCAGCAATGGGAGGAAAAAAAGGGAGAGTAAAATTGAAAGAGACACATCGGCCATTTAAAAGGAGGGGCTGATATTTTCGGGTTAATGTGAAGCACAAACCCAACTAAACCCCCCCACACACCCAATATTCTGGGATGATCGCTTTACCCCTCCCCCCACCGCGTGGCTAACAGCAGGAATTATTTCTTTTCAGCCACAGGCAAACAGCCCAGCAGGAATGGCCACCTCTGATGTCCCCTGAATAAAATTCCCCTATTTCAACCAGGTGACCATGAGTGATATCACTCTCCTGAGGATAACACAGAGAGATAAAGAATGGATGTTGCTTGAATGCCAGAAAACACCAGGACTACATGTTGCCATGCTTTCTTATGCAATGATTCCAGACTACGTGCTACTGCTCTGGTGTGGTAAAGTGTCCTACCATGGAGGACGCCATAAGGCTGCCCTCCCCAGAAACCTTTTGCAAAGGCTTTGGGAGTACCTCAAGGAGAGCTTCATTGAGATGTCCCTGGGGGATTTCCGCTCCATCCCCAGACATGTTAACAGACTTTTCCAGTAGCTGTACTGGCCACAAATGCATCCCAAGTCTTCATGGCAAATTAATCATTAAACACGCTTGCTTTTAAAGCTTGTATTATATTTACAAAGGTACACTCACCAGAGGTGCCTTCTCCACCTTCAAGGTCCAGGAGCCCGGCTTGGGAGGGTATTGGATCCAGGGTGAATGGTTTCTCTTCTTGCCTGGTGTGCGCTATCATCTTCCTCATCCCCAAAATCTTCATCCCTGTTGCGTGAAACTCCCTTGCAGAAGTCCACGTACAGGTGTGGGGTAGTTGTAGAATTGCAGGCAGCTCATCACAGAAGCGGCATGTCTGGGGCTCTGACCCCGAGCGGGCGTTTGCCTCTTGGGTTTTTTGGTAGGCATGCCAAAGCTCCTTAAGTTTCAAGCGGCACTGCTGCGGGTCCCTGTTACAGCCTCTGTCCTTCATGCCCTTGGAGATTCTTTTCAAATATTTTGGCATTTCGTCTTTTGGAACGGAGTTTTGATAGAACGGATTCATCTCCCCATACAGCAATCAGATCCAGGAGCTCCCGTTCGGTCCATGCTGGAGCTCTTTTGCGTCTCTGGGACTCCATGGTCACCTCTGCTGATGAGATCTGCACGGTCACCTGTGCTGATCAGCTTACCGCGGTGGCCAAACAGAAAATGAAATTCAAAAGTTTGCGGGGCTTTTCCTGTCTACCTGCCCAGTGCAGCCAAGTTGAGACTGCTGTCTAGAGCAGTCACAATGGAGCATCCTGGGATAGCTCCCGGAGGCCAATACCGTCGAATTGCGTCCACACTACCCCAAATTCAACCTGGCGATGTCGATTTCAGCGCTAATCCCCTCGTTGGGGAGGAGTACAAAAATCGATTTTAAGAGCCCATTGAGTCGACAAAAATGGCTTCATTGTGTGGACGGGTGCAGAGTTAAATCGATCTAACACTGCTAAACTCGACCTAAACTCGTAGAGTAGACTAGGGCTAAATGAATAAATAAAATGGACTAGTTTTGTGTCATAACATCTAACTTTTAGGCATCGAGGTCATCACTGAGATTCACAAAGCCTGAGTTCGGTGCTCAGGTTTCCTACACTGAATGGAAGAGATGAATAGGGTTCACAAAATCCAGCATGCTAGGTGGCTCCTTGCCTAAGCCAGCTAATGAGAGATGCTGAGGAGCAGGGGGAGTGGTGTGTTAAGGGAGTTCGGTGCGTAAGTCCAAGTTGCGGGGAAGGCAACTTCTTTTGCTTGGGATTCTCAGCTGAAAACCCTGTCCTGGAGTCAGCGCCTAACAGTTTCTTTCAAGAGACTGGAGGAGGAAGTTCCCTCTGTCTCTCCTCTTGACACAGTTCCACTTTGCATAACAAGTCACCAGATCAGGGGGACTGGATCCTAGGTCTCTCACATCCTGGGTCATTCTCATGCATGCACGTTTTTTTCTCAGCCAACTACTCTCTAATTATTTAATCCAAAATGGAACAGCTTCAACAGGAGAGACTGAGGTAGCGCCACTCAAAATATCTCATAGTCCAGTGGTTAGCGCGCTCACCTGCGAGCTGGCAGATCCCTGTTCAAATTCCTTGTTCCTCCTCAGGTATAAGGGGTGACTTGAACTAGGGGTGTCCAATATTCCAGGTGAATACAGTAACCACTAAGCTAAAAGTTATGAGAAAGGGCTTTGCCTTCCCCCCTCTACTAGCCATTCTGTGTGGAGCTGGGCATGCTCTGAACACGCCTACCACATCAGGCCCTGCAGGAGGGTTAGGTGAAGGAACGCCTATCTTCACCTGGCTCATGAAACCCTTTTGGGCGCAGGCATCTGGACAGCTAAAGCGAGGCAGCAGTGTGCATGCTCAGAGGCAGTAACACCCAGAATATTTTTCTGCAAACACTTAGATGCCAAGCAAGTTTAGGTGCCTATGGGGTTCAGCGGCAGCTGATCAGGGGTACTGTCAATACCAGTGGCTCCTAAATCTGGGACTTAGGGGCTAAAAGTGGCAATAAGGCACTTAAGTCCCTTTGTGAATCTAGCCCAGTTTTCCAGTTTTATTCATTGTATGTTCTGCTTCAATTACCTACAGCATTTACCAAGTACTAACTGCATAATGACAATCAAAGTTACTTGTTTGCATTTATGACATGATCTCAACACACTTTGATTTCATTGTAAAAAAACCAAACACCACAGACATTTTTTTTTAAAGGAGACAGAAGACTTTTGTACTTACTAAATGATTCACAGGAAGCCCACATCACTGGATATGACTTCAAAAGAACAGAACTGACTCTTCATGACAGGGATATATGAACTGAGTAAATGCCTGGATCATTGCTCAAAGCACGCCTGCAGCATTATCATTACTTCTTTCCAGAAAGGCACACGAGCTGAAGTAATGACTTTTCTGTTTTCCTAGTTAAACTCTATGGAGTTTAAGTCAAAGTCAAAAGAAAAACTAATATTTCAATTCATTATGCATGAAAGGCTTCTTGCTTTGGTATTGGAAAGGAATAGATTTTAGTGCCATAGTCGGCTGATGTGTTATGAAAGGTTTACTAAAACACAAGTGTTCTGCACTACTTTGACTTCTGTTTGAAAGGAACTTTTAATAGAGACATAAATAGTGACCCCCCTGACCATCTAAACTATTGCTTTTTAGCTATACTGGTACTATTAGCACATGTAAGTTATCTGTGGGAAAGGCCATCAAAATATTACTTAAAACCTGGTAATGTTTGGAATGACTATTCAGGTGGCTCAAACTGTTCAGCATTATGTTTTCATTGCTTAACTGCTACTCTGTAGTAAGCAGGGCAGGAGCATGATAACTCGGAGCATCTCCAACCACAACTTCCAAGAGGGGGCCCCATGACTCAACTCTAGTACCTTCCTTCCATATTATGCCCCTTTGCCCATCTTCACAACCATCTCATGCCTCTCCCTGGCAAGACCACCTACTCTACTCATCTGGGAGACCCAGAATATTCAGCCATTGCCCTGGTTCAATTACACACTGACCCCACTACCTCGAGAGGCTTAGCATCTTAGAGCAGCTCCAGGATGTAGCAACTCTTCTTCCCTGCCTCAGCATCTTAACCTGCAGCCAGGTTCTTGGCATCGTGTTCTGGGAGCACCCAGGAAGGACAGCTCCTTCAGAGATAGGATTTACATGCTGCAGTTGCTCAGAGCCCAGCTTTACCCACTGCTGTACTTTAAAGTGAAGCAGATCTATTCTTGAAACTGAGAAAGAAAGACAGAAAGAATTGGGACTTCCTAGTGGACCACCTGTTCAACTCTTATCACTCTTAAGAGGTCATTTAAAACTGAAAGCTCTCGAAATCATAAAATACTATACTGAATACAATACTTATACTTATATCTCCTCTGGGACCACGGAACTTGTTCCCTCAACTTGGTCCAAAATAGCCCAAATTTGGTGACCTTCTGGGAATGCTGCAAAAGACATCTGCCTTTTGGAGAGGGCTGTGGGTATGCTTCCATCAAAGATGAAGGCCTGGAAAGGATTCCCTTTCCCACTCCCCTCCTGTAGCTGTTTGGCTGAGATCCTATTTGAATTTATATTTTAATGATGCTGGGATTTTGCTGTATTACTAATGATATGTTAGGGTGTCTAGAGCCTTGTATAGATGTCTTTTATTATTTCAGTCTAAACAAATACACTGGAACACAGTTTCTCTTTTAAAAAACCACTAGGCCTCAAAATTTAACATTTAATAACATCTGGTTAAACACTATTTAATTACTTGGCACCAGCTAAATGTGTCTCCATTTAGCAGAAGGTGCTAATAATATCCTAACTAAGCAGAAATAATTAACATTAACTATCAGAGTAAATAACTTAATTGTTCTAACTTAGTGGAATATACTATGTGCGATTATAAACCATCAGTATTACCAGCTACCTGTATGAATTTTTTCTTGATAGTTTTCTGGCATGTCAATATGAGACCATTAATGTGGGCCAATAGAGAATTCTGCAAATAGCTTCGTGTCTACTGTACCAGCAGTTATAGTTTAAAAATATTTACAAATAAAATTTAATTTCCTGTTTATTTTTGTTGCTATAGCAGCGCACACAAAGAGGGTTTTGACTACTAGTGTCTCATAAATGAACACTTGAGCATGGTGTTCATTTTGAAGAACAGCGCCATAGAGATTAAAGCAACAGTGTCAAGAAATGTGATTTTTTTTTAAAAGACTAAAACAAGAGCAACCATCAGACACGGAGGGGGGAAAAAAGGGAAAACTATTATTTAAATAGAACTCCACAGACAATGCAGACATCAAACAGAAGAGGAAAAACAAAGAAACAAAAACCCAACACCATGATGCTGTAAGGTTCACGTCCACCGAATTAAAATTGTTTGTAAATGCATTGAGATGGCACAACAAACTTGACAGCTGTTCATAGCATCTGGTAAAAAGCATGCCAGAGTTGTTATATTCCTATCAAAATTTACCACTAACCATTTGAAGGTGGTACATTTTGCAAGCACAGAAATTATCACCTTTTCTTGAAAAACTTACCAAGTAAAAAATAAAACATGAACTATAATAAAAAGAGGGGCTCAGTTTTATGCCAGTCAACCTTCTTGCTCCCGTGCAGTCCTGGGGATGTTTGGCAAGGAGGAGGGAACTGGATTTTTTTCCTGCTTAAGTGGATTTTGCCAAGGGGTGCTGGAACAATTTATAGGGGGGCTGCTGAGACCCACTGAAGCAAGCTGTAAACCCTGTATATAAAGAAAACCACTTCAAGCCAGAGGGTGCGGCAGCAACCCTAGCACCCGTAGTTCCAGCACCTATGATTTTGCCATCAATTTCTTGGACTCCTCTCCCTATATTCATCTCTCTGCGTATAAGTTACCACCTCCAAAGTTACCGACAGATACATTTTAAATGAAAAAACAAAATTAAATGAAAAACAAAAACAAAATTACCCAAATACACCTAAAATTTTAACAAATTTATATGAACAGAAAAAGCCATAGAGATAATCTTGTGAGACATTTTTGTGTAGTCAGAATGGATAAGCACAAATTTATAGTTATTGACCATGAGCCAAATCCAGAAGGTTCAGAGCAGCCGCAGAAAAATAGGAAAAATACTTGCCTAGTACCTCTCTATCTAGGCATTTATATACTGCTTTCTCTGCTCCCAAACATTGCAATATATGAGAGCCTCACAAACATTAATGATTTTACTCTTGTAACAACACAGAGACATACGAAAGGATTATTACTATTTTTCAGAAGAGGAACTGAGGCAGAGATTAAGGCCCCAATCCTTCAATTGACTCTATATTGGTGGATACTTGTTTCCTTATTGAGTCAATTGCAGGACCAGGCACTAAAGGTGGGATCCACAAAGCAACAGACACCTAAACCCCAGATTTCAGAGTGGTAGCCATGTTAGTCTGTATCAGCAAAAAAAAAACAAGGAGTCCTTGTGGCATCTGATGAAGTGGGTTTTAGCCCACGAAAGCTTATGCCCAAATAAATTTATTAGTCTCTAAAGTGCCACAAGGACTCCTCGTTGTTTTTGCTAAACCCCAGAAGTAGGCACCTAAATCCTGCATGTGGCACCACTGTTATCATAAGTATAAAGGGAAGGTTAAACACCTTTAAAATCCCTCCCGGCCAGAGGATTTCAGGGATTTCACCTAAAAGGGTTAAGAAGCTAGGATAACCTCGCTGGCACCTGACCAAAATGACCAATGAGGAGACAGGATACTTTCAAAGCTGAAGGGGGGGGAGAAACAAAGGTTTGCTCTGTCTGTGTGATGCTTTTGCCGGGAACAGAACAGGAATGGAGTCTTAGAACTTAGTAAGTAATCTAGCTAGATATGCATTAGATTCTGTTTTGTTTAAATGGCTGATAAAATAGCTGTGCTGAATGGGATGTATATTCCTGTTTTTGTGTCTTTTTGTCACTTAAGGTTTTGCCTAGAGGGATTCTCTATGTTTTGAATCTGATTACCCTGTAAGGTATTTACCACCCTGATTTTACAGAGGTGATTCTTTTACTTTTTTTCTACAATTAAAATTCTTCTTTTAAGAACCTGATTGCTTTTTCATTGTTCTTAAGATCCAAGGGTTTGGGTCTGTGTTCACCTATGCAAATTGGTGAGGATTTTTATCAAGCCTTCCCCAGGAAAGGGGGTGTAGGGTTTGGGGAGGATTTTGGGGGGAAAGATGTTTCCAAGCAGGCTCTTTTCCTGTTATATATCTGTTAGATGCTTGGTGGTGGCAGCAATAAAATCCAAGGAAAAAAGGTAAAATAGTTTGCGCCTTGGGGAAGTTTTAACCTAAGCTGGTAAAAATAAGCTTAGGGGGGTTTCTTGCGGGTCCCCACATCTGTACCCTAGAGTTCACAGTGTGGAAGGAACCTTGACAACTATGATCCAAGAAACTCCCGCCTGGCTGCTAATTAACCTGTTGGCATGTAAACTCACTTGCAACCTAAGTTTTAGACCCCGAAACATATGTAATGCTGCTGTATTCTAGGCATCTGAGCACCTATTTCCTGCCTAAGTCCCAGAGCAAATCACAAACAGGGGGAAGATAAGCATTCGCCTACCTAAGTTGTGTGTAGCAGCCTCTAAGCACACCTACCAGACTGGGTCCAGTCAAAATATCTCCAGAGTAGTAGCATGAGGCAGCGGTGATGCCCACCTTATAACGTTTAGCTGCCAGTGGGCAAGAAAAGATTTGAACAGGGGTCTCCCACATCTTGGGAGAATGCTCTACCTCAGTGATACTCAGGCCTCAGTAGTTCAGGAGCCAAATTAGAGACCAACATTACCTAGAAGAGCCATAGTAGTGTGAATTCACTGTTTTGTTTACTATAGCACTATTCATATTTAAACAGTATGACAGGGGAAATATTGTGTGTGTGTGTGTGTGTGTACATATATATATATATATATATATATATATATATATATATATATATATAAATAAAAAATTCTCACATCGCGTAAATTAATAACTTTGTGTAAGTTAATTGGTTAATAACATAGTAAAAGCATCCTGATTGGTTAACTTAGATCGGTTAATAATTAAATCACACAGTGTTTTAATATGTGCTGCAAAGAGCTGCAGGAGACACATTAAAGAACCACTTGCAGCTCATGAGCTGCAGTCCAAGGATCACTGCTTTACCCACCAAGCTATCGGACAGCCTGATATGGGACTACCTCAGTCCCTCCTGTTGAAGCTGTTCCACTGTGGATAAATAATGAGTGATTGGAGCAGGGGTACCCAGTGGTTAGGGCACCCACCTGGGAAGTGGAAGACCCCAAGTCCAGTTTCCTGCCCACAGTGCAATAGCTTCAATAGGAGAGACTGAGGGAGCCCCACATTAAAATATGCCATAGCTCAGTGGTTAGAGCACTCTGGGGTGGGAGATCCCTGTTCAAATTCTTTTCTTCCCTTCAGGCAGGCGGGGAATTGAACCTTCTTCTCCCATATCTCAGGTGAGTACTTTAACCACCATGCTAAAAGTTATAAGGTGTGTAGCACGACCTCCTTCTGCTGCTGTTGTTTTGTGTAAAGCAAGGCAAAAGCCTAACTCATTTCCACAAGTGGCAGCTTAGGTGCCTAAGCCATCCAACTCCAGGTGCTGGGTTCCTGTCATCTTCCTATCTAGGCTTGCAATGGGCACCTCCCAGCAACCTGGACTTAGGCACCTATCTCTGTGCACACACCTCTCTTGTCAACATCGCCCACTAGCTGGCTTAGGTGGCTTTGCACCTAACATGCTGGCTTTTGTGGATTGCATTTTTAGGTTCCATTCATTGTATAGGTAGCCTAGGCATGTAATTCAGACTTTGTGAATCACAGTGTGGTTCCTGTGATTTTCTGGATGCCTAAAAGTTAGGCTCTAGGACACTCAGAGTTGCAAAGCACAAGTCCCTTCATGGATCCCACCTCAAATGACTTACCAGAGCCAGAAACTGAACTGACATCTCCCAACTCTCATCCTTTTGCTTTAACCATAAGACTATCCATTCTCTCTTGCCATGCAAAAGGGGCCTGATCCAAAACCCACTGACATCAAGGGAAAGACTCAAATAGACTTCAGTAAGTTTTGGATCAGACCCAAGGTGTATATGTGAACTCCACAATACATTATTGCCGGACAGAACAGTGCATATACAAAAACTGTGGCAGTAAGGGTGGAAGAGATGAATGTCCAAGGGATAAAAACAGAAATAGGAACAACCAATACAGATCCTGGAGTGCTAAACAACTTAGTGAATTGTCTATGAATTCCTAATGCTCACTAGAGATCAGGGTGCCAAAAATATTACATTAAGTAACATGTGGTCTGATGAACAATTCTTCATATCTCCCTCAGAAATAGCCATTAATAGATGGGTGTATATGTGTGTGCACATGCACACACACGCAAATGCCTACGCACATAAACATAGAGGGTGTTTCACACAGAAATTAATTCTAATGTTTATCATCAGAAATTTTTTCTGGGACATTCTTCAAGTGTTACTGTTATAGAAAAACTCTGCAAACAGACGGGTCTCACATTTTGCTCTGACATGATTCAGAGTCATCTTGATTTCCACTTCATGATCAGCATTAAGGGAGTAAAGACTTTCCATGTTTTCCCAATACCCATCCACTTGGCCTTAAAGGACAGAATACTGCTCTGGATTGTTATATCCTTTCCTAAACTGTGTTCCCTTTTTCACTGGCAGTCCATGTTGGCCAAAAATTAAACCCATATGCTTATTTTAAAAGGAAAAGTGTGTTTAGTGTGTTCACTCTGGTTTGTTAAACAAAATTTTAAGTTTTGGTTTACGGAAGGGAAGAGGAAGGAGAAAAACAGCACTGAACCATTTGTTTTGAATCTCTCCCTCTCTCTCTCTCCTCCCACACTCAGCATTTGACTCTGCTTGAGCCTAAACATATATGGCTAAGATTTTACAAAATTATCAGTGACTTTGAGTGCCCAGACACACCTTAAAAGCACTTGATTTTCAGCAAGTGCTGAGTAAATTCACTCTCTAAAAATCAGTCACCTTTTAGTTGATTCAAGTTGGGCACCCAAACATTGAGACACCCAAACTCTGTAAAAAGAACAGGAGTACTTGTGGCACCTTAGAGACTAACAAATTTATTTGAGCATAAGCTTTTGTGGGCTACAGCCCACTTCATCAGATGCATAGAATGGAACATATAGTAAGAAAATATACATACATCAGAGAACATGAAAAGCTGGAAGTTGCCATACCAACTCTAAGAGGCTAATTAATTAAGATGAGCTATTATTGTATGTGACCATGGCTACACTGATGATGGACCCATGGAAAAGAAGCCCTTGAGGAATTCCACCATGATTTCAACAATTTTCATCCCACCATCAACCTCAGTCAAGACCAATCCATACAAGTGGTCCATTTCCTGGACACTACTGCGCTAATAAGCGATGGTCACATAAACACCACCCTATACCGGAAACCTACTGACTGCTATACTTTCCTACATACCTCCAGCTTCCATCCAGGACACACCACATGACCCATTGTCTACAGCCAAGTTCTAAGATACAACCACATTTGCTCCAATCCCTCAGAGACAAATACCTACAAAATCTCTATCAAGCATTCTTACAACTACAATACCCACCTGCTGAAGTGAAGAAACAGATTGACAAAGCCAGAAGAGTACCCAGAAGTCACCTACTACAGGACAGGCCCAACAAAGAAAATAACGGATCGCCACTCGCCGTCACCTTCAGCCCCCAACTAAAACCTCTCCAGTGCATCGTCAAAGATCTACAACCTATTCTGAAAGGGGATCCCTCACTCTTGCAGATCTTGGGAGACAGACCAGTCCTTGCTTACAGACAGCTGACCAACCTGAAGCAAATACTCACCAGCAACCACACACCACATAACAAAAACACTAACCCAGGAACCTATCCTTGCAACAAATCCCGTTGCCAACTCTGTCCACATATCTATTCAAGTGACACCATCACAGGATCTAATCACATTAGCCACGCCATCAGGGGCTCGATCACCTGCACATCTACCAATGTGATATATGCCATCATGCGCCAGCAATGCCCCTCTGCCATGTACATTGTCCAAACCGGACAGTCTCTACACAAAAGAATAAATGGACGCAAATCTGACATCAGGAATCATAACATTCAAAAACCAGTCGGAAAACACTTCAACCCCTCTGGTCATTCAGTAACAGACTTAAAGGTGGCAATTTTGCAACAGAAAATCTTCAAAAACAGACTCCAACGAGAAACTGCTGAACTGGAATTAATTTTTGAACTAGATACATACCATTAACTTGGGCTTGAATAGAGACTGGGAGTGGCTGGGTCATTACACAAATTGAATCTATTTCCCCATGTTAAGTATCCTTCTCACACCTTCTTGCCAACTGTCTGAAATGGGCCAT
This sequence comes from Lepidochelys kempii, assembly GCF_965140285.1. Lineage (NCBI taxonomy): Eukaryota > Metazoa > Chordata > Testudines > Cheloniidae > Lepidochelys > Lepidochelys kempii. The sequence continues at coordinate 78,404,044 of NC_136384.1, read as the reverse complement.
CTTGATTATCACTATATTTTTTTTTTCTCCTGATGATAATAGCTTATCTTGATTAATTAGCCTCTTAGAGTTGGTATGGCAACTTCCAGCTTTTCATGTTCTCTGTATGAGATATATATATACACACACACACACGTTCTCTGAATGTATATATATACTCTTACTATATGTTCCATTCCATGCATCTGATGAAGTGGGCTGGAGCCCATGAAGGCTTATGCTCAAATAAATTGGTTAGTCTCTAAGGTGCCACAAGTACTCCTGTTCTTTTTGCGGATACAGACTAATACGGCTGGAACACTGAAACCAAACTCCGTAGTCATCTTGTAAAATCTTGGCCATACATACTGTTGTATATACTATTTGTAGACACCCCAAGTTAAAAGACAACAGAAAAATACAAACAAATAAAAGAAGAAAACCAATTAATCAGATAGCTGCCTTTTTCTGATCAAAAAGTTCACATCATTTTCTGACAACCTCTAGGATTTTCCCTCCCTTTTATTTTATTTTAAAATGTAATTGAACATGTAATTTTAAAAATTAATTTAAATTACTTAGCTGACTTAAATCTATGCACACAGTGACCCCTACTGGTCTGTTAGTCAGACATGTGAGTAATGGCACAACACAGTACAGTCATTCTGTATAGCACACAGTTAATTTGTAGGGACAGTTTCCACATAAAGATTTTATTTATGTATCTTATGTAACTTGGTCAGTTATAAATAATGCTCTGATTGTTCCACGTGATTAGACCTAGAATTATGTTATAGAAAAATCACTAATTTTAATGACAGGTTTCAGAGGAACAGCCGTGTTAGTCTGTATTCGCAAAAAGAAAAGGAGTACTTGTGGCACCTTAGAGACTAACCAATTTATTTGAGCATGAGCTTTCGTGAGCTACAGCTCACTTCATCAGATGTTTACCGTGGAAACTGCAGCAGACTTTATATACACACAGAAATCATGAAACAATACCTCCTCCCACCCCACTGTCCTGCTGGAAGATTAAACTAGATAATGAACATAACACTTCTCTTACTTTTAGTTCCTGTACACCATATACCAGTATTTACAGTTAAGATATCATGCATGTTATCACATAGATCTTAAACTAATAACAACTGAACTTTTCTTAAAAATGATTTAATGGAAATAAATGTCATGTTAATTTAATAAAAGCCATTTTAAAATGAGTTTTAGCTGCATGTAATGTATTCACCCAATTAAATATGAACAGTTATTACCAAAATCTACCCAGTGAATCATATTAAGATTTCTATTGTCCATGCTATGCAAATAAATTAGGGTTAAGATTGTGTATAAATATTAACTTATCTGTTTTAGTATACAAATTTGTTATTGAGCCAAATGAATAATAAAATGTTGTCACACACTTACTTCACAACCCATTATGCTCTCTTACTAGTTTAAAAGCAAAGTATTAATTAAAAATTGCTAGATATAAACGTAGTCATTTCTAAAGTCTGAAGTCATCAAGTGTTTGACATTTGCTTTTAATGCAATATCCATTATTACAGCCCATCAAACCACTCATAAAATAAATAAGAGCTACACTATAATAAACTGTTTCAAGAAATCACACAATCTAGACAGGAAACAGAGCATGGCTGGTTATTTAAAATGCTAAATATTGTTTTTCATTAAAAAACAATTCCCCAATCCATGGTTAACGCAAAGAAAACAAAGTTTTCTACTATCCAAGTCTTCTGAGGGCGCTACTTCTACCATCAGCCTCTCTTCAAAAGCATGCATGTGTATAGTTTACCATGCAAGTGTGAAGGGAAGATGGAGGGAAACAAGCCACCAAATAAATCTGAGGGTGAAATCCTGCCTCACTGAAGAAAACAGGACAACATGGACCCAAGTGTCTAGTGGGAGAAAGCAATGTTAAATCTCAGTCTTGAAAACCATAGGCAACTTTCCTACTGTACTTTAGGAGAGAGAGAGGAGTATAAGGATTGAACAGTATTTGCATACAGCAAAAATCAGACTCAGACTTTTACCCCCCAGTTTTAAAAACTGTTCTGTTCTTCAAGATGTGGCTATAAACTGTCACAAGAGGGTTTTTTTGTTTCAATCTCTAGTGGTAGTGTGCTTGCAGGGGTTACAATACTAGTTTAGAATCAGCCCGTGTCAAGGCTGATTCCCGACGCTGGCACTTCGAGTGCAGAAGATGGGGGCCCACAAATATTCTAAAAATTAATACAGGCCACTCCAGGCTTGTATTAAACTCCCACGGTTACAGCTTCTCTCTGCCCTTGGATGGATAGATGCTGCCACCACCCAAATGCAAAAAAACCCCTTTGATTCCAGGAAGGCGCACCTTGGGAATTTCTCCCTGTGGGGTACCCTCAGGCACTTCCACCCCCCTCTCTGAGGAAGAGCTGAGAAAGAAAACAAATGAAATCTGCTGTTGTCACCAGCTAATTAAACAACATATGCACAAACCTCTTAGGACACAAAAAACCCAATCCTGTTCTTAAAAAAGGTAAATTTTATTAAAAACAAAAAGAAAGAAAATACATCTGGAACTTAGGCTATTGCTAGATTTAAAAAGAGTAAATATAATAATTAAGCATCAAAAATGGTTTTCTTGAGGTCCAGCTTAACAGTTACAAGCAAAACAAAAGCATTTGGAGGTTAGCATAGAGGAGCCCACAAGCCTTACAGAAATAAAAGAGATAAACCTAATTATGTCTTTTTACACATTTCCTGATCTACTTATATATCTGGGGTTTCAAAGAAGTAGTTTCTAGGTATGATTTGATGTTTTTTTTTATAACTGGCTTAAAGCTTCTTACAGCATAGTCCAGCCCTGTTCCTGTTCTCCAGGAGAACAACCACAGACAGACAAAGGGAAAGTTTTTCCCCACAATTTTAAAAAGTTGTAGCCCTCCCATTGGCTCTTTTGGTCACGTGCCCATTCCCTTCCTTTTATCTATGTTGGTTTTTTTTAACCCTTTACAGGTAAAGCAAGTAGAGAATAGCTACTAACAGGGATTTTGTAGCTAACTGGCTGGCTGGGTGTCCATAAAAGGGAGCTTACCTCCCCTCCCCCTTCATTTTTCACAGCCTGCCCCCCCCTCCCAAATTCCTAAAAACTAAGAAGTAAATAATAATAATAAATTATAATTACTGACATTTGCATTGTTTCCACAGATATACACTGCTTAAATTTAGTCAGTCCAACTGCAAATAGTAAGCCACAAGCAGTCACTATGATCCATGTTAGGTAACTTATGAGTAGTCCCACCAATGATGTCAATGCAAGTACTCAATGTAAGGGATGCAGAATCTGGACCTCTGACCTTTACCAAAAAACTAACAGTAGTTGGGCCTACATCCTACCGTTTGACCACTAGTCAGATCTGTGAAGCAAACTGCATGGACTGTGGAAACAAAAATATATATTTTTTTGAAGTGCAGCAGTACGATTCTAAGCCAGTGCACCAACTCCCTTGTGTCTTCAACAGCAGCTGAACATTTATAAAGATTTTATTTTAGGTATTCATATTTAAATATTTACAAAGTTACAGCAAAGAAGAAAACAGAAAAACAGTGACACGTTATAAAACATTTAAAAAGCCTGTTGCAGTTTATCTGACATCATTTGTCAGGATAACTCAGTGAAACTCATTATTGATTGCACTCAAATCTTCTGTGTACCACAATATTAACTGTTAAATACAAATTTTTATACATCCAAAAACCTACAATAAGACAGTGTTAAAGTTGCAAAGTCAAGTACTCAAAAGATAGGAAATGTCAGAATTAAGATTGCAAGGCAACGTTAATTCAGCCCCCTTGTGTGTCTATTACAATTCAGTCTTTAATTACATCATCATATACTAGCTTTTCCACAGGACTCCTGCCTCATTCAGCAAATAGATACTTATTCAATACTTCTTTTTATCCTCCTCCTTAAATAAGGCTTGGGGCCACACATTGAACACACACTATCCAAACCTTACACTGAATACAAAACTAGTAACTTCCTCCTGGGCATTTCTATGGTGGTCTCACCATAGCCTCCAAGTACTTCACAAACATTAATGAATTTATCCTCACAATTCCACTGAGATTAGGTGGCATTACCACCCCATTTTACAGCTGGGGAACTAACACACAGCTATATTAAGGCCAAAATTACCAAAAAGCATCTATCTACTCATTTTGGAAATACCTATGATCTGATTTTTCAGAATACTTGGCATTTTTAAGGGACATATAAAGCACATCTCCTATTGACAGCAATTGCAGTTAAGAGTGCTCAGCACTTCTGCAAATATGGCATCCATAAAATTAGGAACACACTATTAGTAGGCAACTGTGAACATTTTGGTTTATGCGACATACTCAACATCACAAAGAAACTTTGGCAGAGGAAGGGATGGAATTAATTTCTCTTGGGTGACCGTCAACTTCTTGAACCAGAAGACATTCTCTTTCTGTAATGCCCTGCCTCATTTACAACACACCTTCCCACTTCTGCAACAAATAAGGAAGGGGTCCCACAGACACTAGCATCCCTCACTTTGCAGTCATGATTCATTTTCAGATCACCATCCATCCTGTGCACTGACTGAGGCCGGAGTCCAGTCCAAAAATAACATGTGATTGTGTAATTAAAGATTATCATAATGTGTACACAAGGAGGCCGAATTAAGGTCACACAGGGTTCTTTAATTCTGAAATTTCCTAACTTTGGAATACTTGACTTTGCAACCTTAATTTTTTTAACATAGTTTTTGTTGTTGCTGTGTGTAATTGCCTAATTAAAACAAAAAACTGAAAAACAATATAAACCAGAAAACACATCATATTACGTCCAAACTTGTGTCATCAACAGGGTTTAAACTTTTAGATCCACAGCACAGTCCTCTACCACTTGGACTAATACAGCAACTGGCTGTTTTACATAGAGAGTAATAGTAGTAGGCCGTTACCCTCTAGGTGGATTCACCACAAGAGTGAGAGTGAGTTCCCCAGCTATTTGCTTACAGAAGAGAACATAAGAACAGCCCTACTGGGTCAGACCAAAGGTCCATCTAGCCCAGTATCCCGTCTTCGGACAGTGGCCAGCCAATGCCAGGTGCTTCAGAGGGAATGAACAGAACTGGTAATCATCAAGTGATCCATCCACTGTCGCTCATTCCCAGCTTCTGGCAAACAGAGGCTAAGGACACCATTCCTGCCCATCCTGGTGATACACATTGATTCACCTATCCTCCATGAGTTTATCTAGTTCTGAATCCCCAGGATGGAACATGCTCCGTTGCTCTGTGCAGATGGCACATGCACAGTCCAGTGGCAATCTTCAAAGAATTTAGCTGCCAAACTCTAACAAGCCTCTACGGAGCAGATGCATACGGAGATTTTATATATATGAAGTTCTCTGGGATGCCATGAAGTTCTCTGGGATACCATGCCTGTGAAAATTTGGCTCAAATTTGGCCAAATCATAACTCTTTATATTTCTGCAGCTCATCATGGTCAAGGGAGGATATTGATCACTTCACCACGCATGTCTTGAGACAGTGTGCACATATGCAGTTTGTATATACTGAACCAATATCCTGCATTGGTGAAAGGGGCAGTGGAAGCATTGGAAGATCAAGACATGTCAACAGTACCTCCTTGCCTCTGGACATTTGCTTGGATTTTGCTTTGTTTTGCAGGAGTTGGATGGACCTGAATGGGAAACTGAACATACATCCAACAATTGAGAGTATCCTACAATCTTTGCACGGTTAAGTCATTTCCGCAATCCAGCATCTTCTTTCCCAATGCCACGTGATTTTTATTTCATCAGGTGAAAACGTGGGATTACTCAAAGGCAAACAAACATAGAATACTTTTATATCTTCATTGTAATCTCCTCTACCCCTCCAGCAGTAGGGACTTTGATCTGCTGTCAGACTCATTTTTCATTTGGCCAACATACCAAGCATAAACTAATATTTTAAAAGATAACTGGCATTCTTTGAGGATAAGGCGGCTTTATTTTTTTGTCAACAGGAATACCATTGTAATCACAGGAATAATGCATTTGGCTCAGGCCAGCAAAGCTCGCTCCCTGACCTTAGGTTAAAATTGGGCAAGGCACTGAGCACCTAAACACCCACTTAAGTGATGGGAGTTAGAGAGGCTCAACACTTCATGGGTTTCAACTCTTAATTATTATTAGCAATCAGATTTCAAAAAAGGAAGGAGTTTTTGATTTGCTGCATTGACATTTAGAGATGCACGGGTCACTTTTTTTAAAATAAGAACTATAAAAGGTATCTATACTATCAAAGGGAAAAATAAGGAAAGTTTCCCTTCCTGTTTTAGTTCTTCAGATTTTCTACTGTTTTTTGCTGTTATAAATCCAATTCTGAACCATGCTGGAGGAACAAATTATTTTGTTTTAAAAAGGCACAAGGGGGCTAAGGAGAAAGACTGCAGGTATTAACTTAGTCCCTTACTCATAGCAGACAAAATGAGATGGCAATTGTATCAGCCTGCAGACTCCCACTTGCCATCTAAAACTCCTGCCTCTGCAAGCCATCTTGTTTAGAAAAACTGAGGCAACTGGTAGTGAATATGGTAGAAGTGAGAGGCTACAAAAAGGCTTGGTCACTGGCACTTTGTAAAGAAAACAGGGCTTTGAGCCTATGGCCATGCAGGTCTGGGAGAACTTGTGATTTGAGAACCAGAATCCTCTGTTCAAGGGAATTTTAGAGCAATTTCTCACCCACACACAAGCACAGCCACATAATTTCCTTCTGCCCTCTGCTGACTGCATTACAACCACTTAGAGGTTACTTAAGACATTACCTCACCTACCTTCTCTCTCTCTCATATCCTGGGACCAACATGGCTACAACAACACTGCTTATAACCAGATAGTGAGCGACTACTAATCTAGCACAGAGAGCACATGGTGTAAGAGTGTAACTGTTTCAGAGGAGCTAGCACTGGTTGGGAGAGAACGCAGCAGGTGTTGCTGCAATAGTCCTGAGCACAAAGGGAGACTTATGGTAATTGTCTCTGCACTGGTTTCCATTGAGGGAGCTTTCCTCCTCTTTCCCGAACTTGACTGCAGGCTTTGTGGCTTGGTACAAGTGGGGACCAGACAGAGAGTTGTTTCAAAACTGCCTTGCTGCTGTCTCCAAGGTGTTGTACCTCAAAGAGAGGCAGGCCGGCCAGTGGCAAGTGTTAAAACTATCTTGGTGCCCTCACCCATTGGGCACCAAAGGTGGAGGCAGCTAAACCCTTCGCTGCAAGAGCAAGTGAAGAGCTGCTGAATACGGCTGGTGGAGTTCAAGGAATAGAGGAAATTCTTTGATGCTAGGCAAATTTGCTCCAAGCACTGCTCTCAGTTCCCAATGCAAAATTACTGAGAAAAAATAAAAGAATACTCATTTTCCAGGGAAAAGGAATCCATTAGCAAAAGGATT